>NW_027494984.1:0-281025 GCF_021521415.1 Bidens hawaiensis
TAGAAGTTGAGGGACCAAAGTGTAATATATTATTATTAATATATTACAGGTCAAAACGATTTAATTGTGATTAAAGGTCAAAACTGGTACTGGACAGATTGTAAGTTATGTTTAGACGACTGTAAATAAATGTTAATGTAGAAATTGGTTGAGGTTGTTAACACTACAGGGTACTTTGTTGAGTCTAGTTTTTATAGAGTCCAAGTTTGTAATTTTTGGACGAGTAAAAGTTAATCTTTATGATTTTACAAAACTGAAGTGCGAATCTGAATTGTGAGACCTGCTGTTAGGTTGTTTTGTAATTATCATATCTCATGAACTATGAAACCAATTGGGTTGGTTCCACTTCTGGAAGTTGACTTGTTGAGTTAGGAACCTAACCCAAGTGGTCTTGCATTTGTTGGATTTTTCATTCAACGGTAATTTCAAATAACATTCTGTTGCGCATGAATTTTACTGTTATGAGTTTGCTGTAATGTTTTGATCATTGTGAGAAATATATGTGGAATAAAAATAAAATAAAATATGTTCTGGAAACGTAATACATGTATGCTTTTGTGATGATTTTTGAAGAATTAATTGAGATGCTATGATCGGTGGAATAGTGTAATCTGTCAAGTAGAAATTCTGTCTCGGTAAAGTTAACTGCCGAACTTTGTGAAAATGCATGAAAAGTGCTAGTTGCTAGTTAATTGTTAGGTTTTGACCAAATTGCCCATGCGGGGAATACTTACTAAATAATTGTGGTATTTTGACCAAATTGCCCCTGCGGGGAATAGTTGCTAGTGACGTACATTATAAATACATGACACGTAAATAATTGTTCACACATGTAACATATCACAAATATACTTGTTAAAGTCACACACGATTCACAAACGAAACACGAAACGTAATATTTGCATAGGTATTACGTGTCGGGTCTAGAGACTCGTTAATAGCTTGAATACTTAGAAAATCTCTTTGTTGTTTTAGAACGCTAGAGAGAGTTTTCTGTGACGCGCATCACTTGGTGATTTATTTTTGGGAATTCTTCGCAAACAGTGAGTTCACTTACCCCGTTTTAAACTGTTTTCAAACGCTTTTCACTTGGGGGAGATAACATACTCCGAAAACGCATTTAAGATTTTGTTAATATAGATTATATATCACTTGTAAAGACTAAGTGGCAAACGCAATAACTAAAGTCCTTCATTCACATCGAACCCTTTAATATTAGATAATAGCGAGTCATTGTTGAGTAGTACTACTGGGTTTGACAAACCCCACCCAACGCTAAACTCGACTGGAGGTCGAGTGGGTGTAATCTTGGCTAAACACATACCATGGTCGGGATAGACCTGGTGGCAAGGCAAATGATAAACAGTCAGCTTCGGTGTCGAACACTTAGTAATACTTGTTTTATAGGCTAGCTACCTATAGATATATAATTGACATAACACTATCTGGTAACGCAAAACGCTGAACGCAAAACGCTGAACGCAAACGCTTAACGCTTTATTTTATATAAACTTGTGAACTCACCAACCCCGTGTTGACACTTTTAGTATGTTATTCTCAGGTAGCCGAGGCGGGCGCGCGGTTTAGGATCATGCATTGCTTGAAACACTTTTAATTATGCAAACTTATTTTAAACTGTTGTCATTGGGTTTTTAAGTCGTCCTGCGTGACGCAACATTGGTTTCTACGGTTTTACGCTTCCGCACTTATTTTCATTTAAACGTTTTTATGGTTTGATTATAACTAATGCTTCCGATCCTGTTAGTTCACACCCTCTGACGGTAAAACTCCGTTAGTGGATTTTGAGGGTGTGACAGATTGGTATCAAAGCCATTGGTTATAGCGAACTAGAAGCTGCATGCATACTAGACTATAACCGCGACGACCCATTAGTTATAATGATACGCACTGCATAGGTTGTGTAGTCTTGTAATCTTATCTCTTTACCTCTTTCACTCATACGCGCGCGCATACACGGCTTACCTGTAGGAATGTCGACGCCACCCTCATCATCATCCGATTCGATGACGCATGCTCACGGGAAGGAACCGCAGTTACCTACCGCCTCGCCACCCCCGCGTAGTCCCGGAACTCGAAGCTCCCGCACCGAAGAGGTACCCGCCTATCCGGAGGCATTTACGAAAACGACGTTAGCTGGGATTGGTACCCTAACATGATCAGGCGTATGGTCTATCGCGAACAAGTTCCCCCGTTACCTCACCCGAACCACCCTGCTTATCCCAACACCCTACCACCCATAGCCGAACCTGTAGAGAGAGTTCTCGCAGCTGTTGTTTCATACTTGGAGCGTGACGTGGGTTACATGCGCTATACGAGGGAGACCGTTTCCAGAATGTTAAAAGACGGAACCGAGACTAAGGAGGAGATTGCCCGCATGGCAGCGGCAATGAAAGAAATGCAAGAGACTAGCGATCAGCAGATGAAGGTTATGATGAAGATGCAAGCTGAGATGATAGACTTGAAAGAGCAACTCCAAGAAGCAAGGACCCGAACCGAGATAGCTCTAGAGCGTTGCGATGTCTTACAAATGCAACTTGCTCAGAACGCAGCCGAGCCTGAGGCGGAGCCTGAGGCCGAACCTGAAGAAGATCCCGAAGAGGAGCCTGAAGAAGATCCCAAGGAAGATCCCGAGGAGGAACCCGAAGAGGAACCGGAGGAAGAACCGGCTGAGCCAGAGGCACATTCAGAGGTGTCCACAGACGATGTACAAATGTGCAGATCCTTGGATTGGAACTGGCTAACGCGATGAACTGGGAGGAGTTCAAAAACATGATGCGAGAGGAGTACTGTCCAAGAGAAGAGATTTCAAAGTTAGAGTCGGAATTTTGGTCACTGAAGATGGTGGGCTCAGAAATCGAAGCCTACACCACCCGTTCTCACGAGTTGGCTGTGATGTGTCCGCGGATGGTGGATCCGCCGAGTAAGAGGATTGAAATGTACATTGATAGGTTAGCACCGCAGATTCAGGGCATGGTGACGTCTTCCAGACCAGCCACGATTCAACAAGCGATTCGGTTAGCTCACAAACTAACGGATCAAGCAGTGACCCAAGGTGCGCTACCACCTAGGGGTTCAGCCACTAAAGCCCGTGACAACCCGAACACTGACAACAACAGCAACAACAACCCGAGCAATGGAAAGAGAAAGTTTGACAACACCAGATCCTCATCCTCGAACCCCCCACAGCAACAACACTACCGTAAGCCTGAATTCACCCGGAGTTTCAACCATCAGGGTCACAACAACAATAACAACGGTAGCGGGCAGGGTTCGAGCGGATATGCTGGGAAATATCCGAAGTGCAACAGGTGCAACTATCATCATGCTGGCCCGTGTGACCGTGTCAAGTGTCAGAGATGCGGAAAGATGGGTCACCAGGCAAAGGAATGTAGAAAAGACCTTGCGGCAAAGGGTGCTCCTAAACCACCCATGACAACCAAGGGATGTTTTGAGTGTGGACAAGAGGGACATTTTAAGAAGGACTGCCCTAAGCTGAAACAGAACGACAACAATGGAGGTAATGGAAGTGGCAGTGGTAGTGGAAACAATGGTAAAGGAAGAGCTTTTGTTATTGGGTCGGGTCAAGCCCGCAATGATCCGTATGTGGTGACTGGTAAGTTCCCTGTGAACGATTGTTTTGCTTCTGTATTGTTTGACACTGGAGTTGTTAGGAGTTTTGTGTCGAAAGCCTTTAGTCAACTCTTAGACTTAACTCCAACCCCGTTAGATGCTAAGTTTCCTGTTGAATTAGCTGACGGTAAGACTATAGTAACGACTCATGTACTTGCGGGATGTAAGTTAAAACTGTCAGGTCATGTTTTTGATATCGACCTTATTCCTTTTACGCTTAGTAGTTTCGATGTCGTGGTCGGCATGGACTGGTTATCCGAGAACCGAGCGGAGATTATATGTCACGACAAGATAGTCCACATTACTACCCCTTCCGGCGAGATCATTTCGGTCCGAGGTGAGAGAAGCGGCATGACCACCAGCGTCATTACCCTCATGAAGGCGCAGAAGTACCTACGAAAGGGTCATCCGGCAATTTTGGCGCAGATTGTTGAGAAACCCGCGGAGGAGAAGCGAATTGAAGATATACCTGTTGTGCGAGACTTCCCGGAAGTTTTCCCGGAGGATTTGCCTGGACTCCCTCCTATTCGACAAGTCGAATTCCAAATCGAGTTGACCCCCGGTGCAGCGCCCATAGCACGAGCCCCGTATCGACTCGCACCGGCGGAGCTTCAGGAACTAACCACTCAGTTGCAAGATTTGTTGGATAAGGGTTTTATCCGACCTAGCTCATCGCCATGGAGAGCCCCTGTCTTATTTGTAAGAAAGAAGGACGGGACTTTCCGAATGTGTATCGACTACCGGGAGTTGAACAAGGTGACGGTCAAGAACCGTTATCCTCTACCTCGAATTGATGATCTGTTTGACCAGCTCCAAGGATCGAGTTATTACTCGAAGATCGATCTGCGATCTGGTTACCATCAACTAAGAGTGCGCGAGAAAGATATTTCAAAGACGGCTTTCAGAACATGGTATGGTCATTATGAGTTTTCGGTTATGCCCTTTGGACTAACCAACGCACTAGCCGTATTTATGGATCTCATGAATTGAGTATGCAAGGCGTACCTCGACAAGTTTGTGATTGTGTTTATTGACGATATCCTGGTCTACTCCAAGGACAAGGCTGACCATGAGGAACACTTAAGGGTAATTCTGGAATTATTGAAGAAGGAACAACTGTACGCAAAACTCTCGAAATGCGAATTTTGGCTTCGCGAGGTTCACTTTTTAGGACATGTGATCAACGAGAATGGTATCCATGTCGATCCTGGTAAGGTAGAGGCCATCAAAAACTGGGAAGCACCTAAGACCCCGACTGAGGTGCGGCAATTCCTAGGACTGGCCGGCTACTACCGGCGTTTCATCGAAGGATTTTCAAAGATTGCCCAACCCCTCACCGCTTTGACTCACAAAGGCACTAAGTACAATTGGGGTGACGCGCAAGAATCCGCTTTTCAACTGTTGAAAACCAAACTCTGTAGCGCCCCTATTCTAGCCCTACCCGAGGGAACGGAGAATTTTTAGGTACACTGTGACGCATCGAAACAAGGTCTCGGTTGTGTGCTGATGCAACTCGAGAAGGTTATAGCTTATGCCTCTCGACAACTACGGGTTCACGAGAAGAACTACACGACCCATGATTTGGAACTCGGAGCTGTGGTGTTTGCCCTTAACATATGGAGGCATTACTTGTACGGTACCAAGTTTACCATTTACACCGACCACAAGAGTCTCCAACATATCTACGAGCAGAAGGAGCTGAACATGCGACAGCGTCGTTGGGTCGAGCTGCTCAAAGATTATGATTGTGCCATCAAGTACCACCCTGGCAAGGCCAATGTGGTGGCCGACGCCCTCAGCAGAAAAGAAACAGATAAACCCAGACGGGTGAGAGCATTGCAACTCACGATTCATGCCAGCTTACCCGATCAGATTCGCGATGCGCAACTTGAAGCTTTGAAAGATGATAATCTTCCATCGGAACTCATGCGGGGCATGGACAAGCAACTTGAAACCAGATCAGACGGGGTCCGATATTTTGAGAACCGGATTTGGGTTCCACGATACGGAGAGTTGAGAACTCTAGTAATGGACGAAGCTCACAAGTCCCGATATTCTATCCACCCTGGCTCAGATAAAATGTATCATGATTTAAAGGCACTTTACTGGTGGCCGAACATGAAAGCCGACATTGCCACCTATGTGAGCAAATGCTTGACTTGTGCCAGAGTCAAGATAGAATACCAGAAACCATCTGGTCTACTGCAACAACCGGAACTCCCAATGTGGAAATTGGAACACATCTCAATGGATTTTATTACGGGTTTACCTAAGACACCGACGGGATGCGATACCATCTGGGTGATCGTTGACCGGTTGACTAAATCTGCACACTTCTTAGCGATTAAGGAATCAGACAAAATGGAAAGACTGGCTCGCGTCTACATGAAGGAAGTAGTGTCGAGACACGGAGTGCCTGTCTTGATCATTTCCGATCGAGATTCTCGTTTCGCTTCGCACTTTTGGAAGTCGCTGCAAAGCGCACTAGGCACCCGTCTCGATATGAGTACAGCATACCATCCTCAGACGGATGGGCAAAGTGAACGAACTATTCAGACCCTGGAGGATATGTTGCGTGCATGTGTTTTGGATTTCGGAAAAAGTTGGGAACCCCACTTACCCTTGGTAGAGTTTTCGTACAATAACAGCTACCACGCAAGTATTAAGGCAGCGCCGTTTGAAGCGCTGTACGGACGGAAGTGTCGATCACCACTCTGCTGGGCAGAGGTGGGTGACAGCCAAATCACTGGTCCAGAACTGGTACTCGAAACTTCGGAAAAGATTGTTCAAATCTGAAATCGCATGGCAGCAGCACGAGATCGCCAAAAGAGTTACGCCGACAAGCGCCGAAACCTCTCGAATTTCAAGTGAACGATCAAGTGTTACTCAAAGTCTCACCTTGGAAAGGTGTGATTCGCTTTGGAAAGCGAAACAAACTCAACCCCCGATATGTTGGTCCTTACCGGATAACGGAACGCGTTGGTCCGGTGGCGTACCGGCTGGACTTACCAGCGGAACTCAGCGGTGTACACAATGTTTTTCACGTATCCAATTTGAAGAAATGCCTATCTGATGAAACCCAAGTAGTCCCTTTGGACGAACTGCAAGTTGATGAACAGCTATGCTTCATTGAAGAACCAGTCGAAGTTTTGGATTGGGAAACCAAAACGCTCAAGCACAGCAAAATTCCAATCGTTAAGGTTCGTTGGAACTCGAGACGTGGACCGGAGTTCACGTGGGAACGCAAGGATCAAATGATGAAAAAGTATCCTCACCTTTTTTTTTGAAGGGCTGACCAAACATAGAAAACCGCGAAACCCGACAAACCGTCAGAAATCACCGGAGGTATGAATTAAATTTCGGGACGAAATTTATTTCTACTAGGGGATGATATGACAAACTGAAAATTTTTCTTTCGTTTTCAGACACTCATCACGACTTAACTCAAATTTTGAGGACGAAAATTCTTTAACATGGGAATTATGTGACAATCGTCAATTTCAGGTTAACTCCGTTACCTCAACTCCGTCAATTCAAACTTAAAGATCACTGAATCTATAACGCACACCTCATTACATTTAAACTAGGGTTTAAATGACGCTTAACACTTACTACATGTGTAGTCTTTCGGGAATTGCACCGAAACGCAAACGAGTTGACGCAAACGAGTTGACGCAAACGAAAAACGTCAAAACAATAATTATGTGATAATTATGTGTTAGACTTATGTGTTATGTGATAACATACTATAAAACGCTAACTCAAGATGCAAACTAGTTAATTTAGGCTAGAAAAGTACAAGTTAGAAGTTGAGGGACCAAAGTGTAATATATTATTATTAATATATTACAGGTCAAAACGATTTAATTGTGATTAAAGGTCAAAACTGGTACTGGACAGATTGTAAGTTATGTTTAGACGACTGTAAATAAATGTTAATGTGGAAATTGGTTGAGTTTGTTAACACTACAGGGTACTTTGTTGAGTCTAGTTTTTATAGAGTCCAAGTTTGTAATTTTTGGACGAGTAAAAGTTAAACTTTATGATTTTACAAAACTGAAGTGCGAATCTGAATTGTGAGACCTGCTGTTAGGTTGTTTTGTAATTATCATATCTCATGAACTACGAGACCAATTGGGTTGGTTCCACTTCTGGAAGTTGACTTGTTGAGTTAGGAACCTAACCCAAGTGGTCTTGCATTTGTTGGATTTTTCATTCAACGGTAATTTCAAATAACATTCTGTTGCGCATGAATTTTACTGTTATGAGTTTGCTGTAATGTTTTGATCATTGTGAGAAATATATGTGGAATAAAAATAAAATAAAATATGTTCTGGAAACGTAATACATGTATGCTTTTGTGATGATTTTTGAAGAATTAATTGAGATTCTATGATCGGTGGAATAGTGTGATCTTTCAAGTAGAAATTCTATCTCGGTAAAGTTAACTGCCGAACTTTGTGAAAATGCATGAAAAGTGCTAGTTGCTAGTTAATTGTTAGGTTTTGACCAAATTGCCCATGCGGGGAATACTTGCTAAATAATTGTGGTATTTTGACCAAATTGCCCCTGCGGGGAATAGTTGCTAGTGATGTACATTATAAATACATGACATGTAAATAATTGTTCACACATGTAACGTATCACTAATATACTTGTTAAAGTCACACACGATTCACAAACGAAACACGAAACGTAATATTTGCATAGGTATTACGTGTCGGGTCTAGAGACTCGTTAATAGCTTGAATACTTAGAAAATCTCTTTGTTGTTTTAGAACGCTAGAGAGAGTTTTCTGTGACGCGCATCACTTGGTGATTTATTTTTGGGAATTCTTCGCAAACAGTGAGTTCACTTACCCCGTTTTAAACTGTTTTCAAACGCTTTTCACTTGGGGGAGATAACATACTCCGAAAACGCATTTAAGATTTTGTTAATATAGATTATATATCACTTGTAAAGACTAAGTGGCAAACGCAATAACTAAAGTCCTTCATTCACATCGAACCGTTTAATATTGGATAATAGCGAGTCATTGTTGAGTAGTACTACTGGGTTTGACAAACTCCACCCAACGCTAAACTCGACTGGAGGTCGAGTGGGTGTAATCTTGGCTAAACACATACCATGGTCGGGATAGACCTGGTGGCAAGGCAAATGATAAACAGTCAGCTTCGGTGTCGAACACTTAGTAATACTTGTTTTATAGGCTAGCTACCTATAGATATATAATTGACATAACACTATCTGGTAACGCAAAACGCTGAACGCAAAACGCTGAACGCAAACGCTAAACGCTTTATTTTATATAAACTTGTGAACTCACCAACCCCGTGTTGACACTTTTAGTATGTTATTCTCAGGTAGCCGAGGCGGGCGCGCGGTTTAGGATCATGCATTGCTTGAAACACTTTTAATTATGCAAACTTATTTTAAACTGTTATCATTGGGTTTTTAAGTCGTCCTGCGTGACGCAACATTGGTTTCTATGGTTTTACGCTTCCGCACTTATTTTCATTTAAACGTTTTTATGGTTTGATTATAACTAATGCTTCCGATCCTGTTAGTTCACACCCTCTGACGGTAAAACTCCGTTAGTGGATTTTGAGGGTGTGACAAAAACAATAACCACATGTACTTTCTGTAACATAATCGGTCATTCTGAAGAAGACTGTAGAAAGAAAGAAGTTGAATGCTTCAGATGCGGAGAAAAAGGACATTTTAAAAGCCAATGTTCAAAAACGCAATAAACAATCAAAAGATCAGCAACGACAATAATAGAAAGGAGAAAGAACAAGAAGCATCTAAGAATAAGAAATAAATAGTCAACTCTTATAATCGTTTGTAAACTCGTGTTTAAACGAGAAGTATTGTAATACAAAAAGGGTATTTAAATCCCTAATGTATATAGAGAAATATATTAGCATACTGCCTTTACACTGGAAAAAGAGATAGTTAAATTTTGAAAGTTCTCGAAATACAAGAAACTTTGTTATTTAATCATCTATAGAAATATGAAATAAAGGGAATGAGTTGAACCAAGACATAGGAACATTCGAACTTTGAAAGTTCAAAGGTAAAATTGAACGGGAGGAACCCGTTAAGATCATGAAGTAAAGGATTACATGATTCAAGAATGGATATCTTGAAAGTTGTCGAAATAAATAAAGGACTCAATGGACTGAGTTCAAAATACATTCAAGTTAACATCAGTAAATGTTTAGAATACACAAGGTAAGGTAAATATTTAAACACAACTGGCCACTGTGCTTAGCAATTTACAATTACTTATGACATTCTGAACTATTGACTGAATACATCATCCAAAGATGTGAGTTAACAAAAAATCAAGAATTCAAATCATTCAAACAACTATAAGAAACAAATCAGATAAAGTCTGATCATAATCGAGAATTAAGAAATCACTCACAACGAATCTCGAGGACGAGATTCATTCCAAGAAGGGGAGGATGTAACATCCCCAAAATTTTGGTCCAAATTTGACAACTTGGTGAAGTTGAAGGATCAAAATTATTCTATAAAATATGTAATGAGAAAAATTAAATAAAGAAAATAAAATATTTTATAAGGAAATAAAATATTCCATAAAGGAAGTCATCTCATGTAGTAATATGGAATAAGGAAATTCCATTCCACATGGAAAGATGTAAGAAAGTGGAAGCATTCCACTTGAGTATAAATAAGGAAGTTAAAACCCATCCCACATGGAAAGTTGTAAAGATTTGGAAGCTCTTTATAAAGAGATCAAATCTCATAGTAATATTCTTTTATGCCTAGCATGCACCCATTGGTACTAACGGAGGGTGTGAAGCACCCGACGCGCACGGGCACGGGCTCGTGCGAAGCGCGTTGGGCGATGGGCGCAATGTGGCGTTGCGCTTTGATGGCGCACTTTGCACTTCGCACGCTCGCATCTCCGCGAGCCGCTTGAGAGCCGCCTTAGTATTTTTGGACAATGGGAGTTAAACCCAGAAGTAACAAGCTACCAAAAGACAAGGGACTAAAAATGAAAATTTGAGTTCAGGGACACATCGCGCTACGCGATGAGCCGAGAACACAGGTCATCGCGTACTGCGATGGACATTGATGAGTCAGCAGAACACGTGGAAACTTGTGGTATGGCTGCGGAGGAATTGCGGCACCGCGATACGCGACGGATCACCAAGACCCATCGCGTACCCCGATGGGACCCAAAATCAGCCTATAAAAGGGGGGCTCCTGGCTTCTTCATTCTCACACCAAATAACTTTCTCTCTCTAGATTTACTCTCTCACTACCTCGGTTTCCGTGCCCCGACCCGACAGTCTTCCCCTCGTAATTCGTGCCACATACCGACGTTACCTCGAAGTACGTGCACAACACGACGACTACCATATGTCGCCTCGTTTTGCCTGCCAAGCATCGCAGTGCGTACAAGCTCCGAAGTTCTGACAGATTAAGCCCTAGAATGCTTTAGAAAGTGGAAGTGCTGCTCAATCAATCTTAGTTAGCAAAACTCCGAATAGCCGTGTGAGGTAGGGGTTCTTCCTAAGTCATTATTCTATTATTATATTATATGGCTTAGACCACAGTTAGGGGTATAGTCCAAACCTTGATCATAAAATAAGTTTACATAAGCTTTAAACATACAAGGATTTTAGTAATGTTTCTTTACAATTAAGAAATGCATATTTTCATTCATAAGGATATAGTCGAGATATAGTTTCTTAACAATTAAGAAACATAGTGTTTCATATACAAGGAATATAGTAAAAATATTGTTTCTTTATGATTAAGAAACATAAGATTTTACATTCAATACTAGCAATCAATGAATGTTTCTTTTTGAAGAAGAAACATATTATAGATGTTTCTTCATAAAGAATAAACTTAGCATATGAATTAATTAATAAATAAAAAAAACTATATGTCTCAATATTTTTACAACAAATGATCAATCAAGGTTTAAAGCTATCGAAACCAGACTAGGGGTCTGTAGCCGGATCAGATGACGATCCGGATATTTATATAAACCTATTTTATAATAGGTCAATCATCAATCAATTAATCATTCACAGTCAAGGTTTCAAACGAGATCACCAATCATTCAGAACAGACAATCACAGGTGATACGTTAACCTTTGCAATCAATCAAAACATATTTATACTCGATAAGATGAACGGGTGTTTGTCTAACGAGTCAGTCAATGTTTTCATGAGATTATATGTTCTCTAAAACATTATAATACAATATAGAAAATAAAGGCAACTCAGACCGAATATACATGTGTCTGGATCCAAACATAACTGTTCAGTCCATTAATCAATGGCCAGGGAGGCCGCTGGCTAACGGTCATAACTAGTTGACCTTGTAGGGGCTATACTCATATAGCCCGGGGGAACAATTGTGTGTGTGTAGGGGAGTGGTACAAAGCCCAGATGTGGTCGTGCATCTGCTGAGTGTTAGAGAAAACTATAATTGTATTGTAATGTCATTCAAATATTTTATAGAGTCATACGTGTTCACCAGCATATAGCTAACGTATTTTTCCTATATTTCAGGAAAACATATTAGCACAGGTACCAAGGAATATAGTCATTCATGAAGATAGACGCTCGCAAGGTAAAGATGGCTCAGTTTTAAATTATCAAAATATTATAAATAAGATTGAAACATGATTTATAAATCAAACACTCGGGTATTTATTATCTGACAAGCTGTCAAATAAATTAATATTTTATTATAACCAAAGTCTTCCGCTAAAACGAACCACGACTCTGATGTATTTACAAAACAGGTTCCAACTATTGGTCATACACCTTGGCCCTAAGCCGGGGTGTGACATAATTGATAGCACACAAAGTTAACAGTTGCTAGTGTGAATACTATTAATAAGTAAATAATGTAAGTACGCATATGTCCCAAAAAGTTTGGAAAACAATTAAAAGAAGGGGAGTGATTACTCACCTTAGCAATTGAGTAAAATAAAATGATTCGTTAAGAAAATGAGGTAGATCAAGTTCTTCGGGAATTACCGACGAGATATCATAATAAAGAATAGCTGCGGAAATAAATATAATTTTAATAACGGAACTAAACTAAAGAAAGATTCGGGAACTTTGATAATCGAGTGTGTTCTTGCGAAAGTTAAATATTACATAATTTTATTATTACTTTAGTAAATAGTATATTTTAACTGATAAAATACTTAATTAAATATTTATAAAATTTTGGATATATTATAATAAGAGATTTGGTTTAAATGTTTATTTTAAACTAAAAATGTATTTATATAGATTTTTATTATTAGTAAATATTTCTTTTAAAAATTAACATTATAAATAATAAAATACGATATTTTATAAAATATTTGCAATCATATCTTAATATATTAATTAACAAGATTATATTATATATATATAGTTTAGATTAATATTATTTTTAAATATTAAAACCTTTATAAATTTTTAATAATCTATTATATATGCATATAATATATACACACACACATATGATGTTTAACCAAAGTTCGGAAAACGATTAGTTAATGTGACGGTTTTAACAAAATATGAATTAATTGTGATTATATAACATTTATAATATTAATTATTAATTTAATATGATTAATTAACAATTTAATAAACAAAATCCAAAAATAAAGGGGTTGGGGGGTTCGAACCCGCGCCCCCAGTAGCTGAATGTCTTAACCTCCACACGCCAGCCAACTGGGCTAGTGTGTCTGATGTTATAAAGGTGATTACAATAATTTATAAGCATATGATACAAAACCCAGAATAAGAACAAACCCTAAAATCAACAATCGTTAAATCTGTTATGAGTTTGGTTAATTAAGGCTAGAGTTATTAATTCATGATCAATGACGAACTGTTTATACAAATTAATTACCTTTAACGATGCTTCAGCGATGGTTTAATTTATCATGACAGGGACGGCTAGAACATTATCAAAGACATTTTATTATAATAGTACATACGAATCACAAAGATCATGGTTTCTCAATCCAATATGTCGGTGAGCAGATTATGGTATCCCTTATTCAATTTCCAAAATAACAACGAGAATTAAGGCACAAGTTAACAATCGGGTTAAAGGTTAAGAACTGAATACGGGATTGGATTAATTGGGTAAACGGGTATATGGGTTAAGATTATAATAGTATACTGATTTTGCTATGCAGTCCCTGAAGTTTGGATGGGAATATATAAGGGGGTTAAAGTATAGTTTAGGGTATAACTTGAATATGTTTCAAAGTTATTATATATATATATATATATATATATATATATATATATATATATATATATATATAATAAGATATAATAAACTAATATTAATAAAATAATATTAACTTGAATATCGCGATATTTTCTTGGTAAAATTTCCTGGATATAAAAGCGAGTTCGGTAACGGATATAAAATATTAATTGGAAAACTCGAGTTGTTACAAGCGATGACTCATCATTAATGAAGCGGTTCGCGCGACGCGAACTGTCTGAGTCCTTCTCCTTCGCGTGACGCGAAGGAGGAAAAAACTTGCTATAAATAGAAATGTTCATTGCATATTCCATCTGACACCAAAACACATTCTCTCACACACGCTTTGCATCGTTTTGCGTGTCGAACGTAGTTGTGCGTGACAAGCCCCAAAGTGCTGATGGTATAGACTTTAGTGCGCGATATAAAGTAGAAGTGATGCTTGTACAAGTTTAAGCATATAAACTCCGAATACCCGTGTAAGGTAGGGTTTCTGCCTAAGTTATTATTTTATTATTATATCACGGCTTAGACCCTAGTCAGAGAGGTATAGCCTAGACCTTGATCAAATTAAAAAAGGTAATAGTTATAATAATATTTCTTTATGATTAGGAAATATAAAATTATACAAAGGTTATAGCTAAAATATTGTTTATTCAAGATTAAGAAATATAAGCTTCTACATACAAGGGATATAGTCAAATGTTTCTTCGCAATTAAGAAACATAAATATGAAAGGATTATAGTCAAAATAGTGTTTCATCATGATTAAGAAACATAAGATTTATATACAAAGGTTATAGACAAATGACGTTAATTTCTTCTTGAATAAGAAACCTATTATATATATTTCTTCATGAAAAAGAAACACCGTTAATGGTTGACAAATAAACGGAAAGACTTCAGGTCTAATATTCTTATTAAACAAAATGATTAATCATGGTTTAAAGTTATTAAAACCAGAATAAAGATCTATAGCCGGATCAAGCGACGATCCGTATATTTACATAAACCGATTTTATTATAGGTCATTCATTCACAAAGGTTTTTAAACAAGATCACCACATCATTCAAACGTAATTTGTCTAGTTATCAATCAAGGCTACGTGGCCGCATACTAGAAATCATAATAAAAGTTCTCCAATTGGCATTAGTTCTCGAAGAACTGAAATTGTGTGTGTATGGCAAGTGGTACAAATCCCAGAAATAAGAGACGTTTCTGCTGAGATTGTTCAAGAAAACTATCTTGTCAGTCAGTCAAAGATTTAATAAATATTTTTAAAGTCAATAATTCACCAGCATATCGCTTACATATTTTCCCCCTACATTTCAGGGAAAATATATTAGCACATGTAGCAAGGAATTAGAGTCAGTCATGAAGTTAAATGCTCGCAAGGTAGAGATGGCTCAAATTTTTATTATTAAAATATTGTAAACAATATTTAAACATAATTTGTAAAATCAAACAAGGTTTATAAATCAAATACTCGGGTATTTATTATCCGAGAAGCTTTCTAAATAAATTAATATTTTATTATAAACCAAGAATTCCAGCTTAATAACCCGCAACTCTGATATAAATATGTATCAACTATTGGTCACACTTTTAGGCTTTAAGTTGGGTGTGATAGTTTTCACTAACAATTGATGTCTACTTTGTCCTCCGAGTTTGCCATGAAGAATCTTAGACCCCTAAGCTTTTTCTTAGCTATTTCAGCTTTATGCAAGCTGCAAGGTTAAGACAATATTTGTGTCACGTCAAGTTTATGCCAGAGACTACAACATTGGGTGATCCCAACATTTTAAAACCATGAATAAATCGTGCATTCTTTATACTAGCCCTTAAAAAGTCAACATTTTATTTGATTCCAACGCTCTTTTACATTAATTTTAGATAGTTTTAGAGATTTGCTAGTGTACCTATACAACTAGTATTTATTTACTTAAAATCAAACCCATATTCAATGTTAGAAAAATACTGAGCTTAATTAAAGTTTTATAAACTACCTACACACTATAAAAGTTTCAAAAGTGAATGGTGTCGCTCGAACTCATGCTACTGTATATAGTTCCGCCCGTGGGTTTAGCCATTTTTATCAATACTAAAACATATCAATAAACATATCCCTAAAAATGTTTAATACATATAATCATTTTGATAGACAGAAAATATTTGTGTATTTATTCCTAACAAAATGAAAAATATTTTGAGTATATGTAACGTACTTCAAACAATTTTCATCATCTGGTCCCGTAGCTCAGTTGGTTAGAGCGTTGGTGGTCGCGGGTTTGAGCCCCGCCGGGACCAACTAAGAGTAAGTAGTTTTTTTTAATGTTTTGCGAGGATTCAGAATGTTAACTAACATGCCTTCTCAATGGAGTGATCTAATATATAAATATGGAAGTTATGTTTGTTTTTACTTTTTTTTTCTAATAATTAATTTCGATTAGCTTTTTGCATAAAAGAGTTCGTATTTTTTTTTATTACATTACGCATAGAGATAGTACTATATCACATCGTAAAGGGGTGTTGTCATAATAATCACAAAGATTATTATATCACATCATAAATGGGTGTTGTCATAATAATAATGCATATTTGTGTTCACATGGTGCAACGAAGAATCATACTCGTTCATAGTTTTGTAAAGTTAATCGGGGAAAGCTTCAAGTTAGTTGGATTGTTCGGCTACACTGCCGTCGATCACTCGGATTAAGTGTTCAGTATGCCGAATCGTGTATGGGAAGCCGAATTAAAAGGGAATGATGATGAATGATCGGGAATGTCTTGTAGTTCGCGCTACACCCTGAAAACATCTTTAAAATATGAGATGTAGCATGGTTTGATTGGGCAGTTTTTAGAACTTGACGAACATCCAGGTACCCTAAAAGTCATATTCATCACGTTTCCAAAATGTAGTTACTCAATGTTCTATTATTAAAATGTTTAAAACTAATTGTTACTCTTCCTAGGTTTAGGTTTGCGAGGCGATCGAATATCGAATAAATGTGTGTATATAGAATTAACATTTTTTAATAAATAAACACTTTCTTACTTTTATAATATAATCACCAGCCAACGATCAAAATCACGTATTCACGTGTCAACAACAATTCGATGATCTTCACATGCAATTCCTCTACAATCTAAAAGTCACCTTAATTGATTAATGAAGATCCTTAATCCAAGGATATAATCATTATTATACTAGCCATGTGACCATTCTAAAGATAAAAAAAAATATTTGGTTACAAAGTCAGGCTATGCCTATTCGTTATTCATTCTTCACCATTCGCCACCTCAACAACTGATCTATCATTCTTATCCTATCACTTGACCTATGTTATACACTTATACATTTATACCTACCAAGCATCCACGGAAGCCATGTCTTTTTTAAATTGTGTGGCACAAAAATGTAATGTCATGACTAGTCGGTCTACGAAAGAACTTTTAACCATATATAATAATTAGGCCATTACGTTAACATTCTAGGCATTCATGTGAATTCCTATCGGCCATATTTAAATATTCATCCCATTCGTGAGGAGAATTCCAAGTTGTGAGTACTTTAATGGTCGATGTGCATTTTTGTAACGCCTTGAAACTGTTTTTTCATCGTCCCGTCTAGGCATTCACGCAAATACCTATTGTCCATTCTTTCATCATCCCGGTTATAAGTTGTTTAACCGTCAATATAGTGAGAGATAAGTGGGTGGAACGTGAGTATTCTAACTTGCAAGAGTATAACTCATATATCAGGAATAATAATAAACTATGAAAGGGCAAAAGTAGTGACCGACAGATGTCACACCCCCAATTCGGGCCTAGGAGTGTGAACCATAGTTGGTATCGTATTTGTAAATAAATCAGAGTTCGGGTTTAAGCGTAAGACTTTATAAAAACAAATGATCGTTATTAAAATATTTACAATACAAAAGACGAGTTTTACTTGTTTATATGTTTTACAAAACCACCATATTTTATATTTACACAAAATTATCCGAGCCATCGGATTCTTGAGCTCCTTCGTCTTGCAAGCTCTATTCGTGATTACCTGCAAAATGTAAATAAAATACGTCAGCAACAAATGCTGGTGAATATGCTGACGCTAAAAATATTTTCTTTACTTAATCACCCCTCGAGACCACGTAAGTCTCGGCCCATCTTGGCTTAGGAATAATCAAGTTAAACAATCATCATAAACTCGAGTCTCTGCACTAGGTCACCTTAGCGAAACACCGCAGCGTTTATGACATAACTTAGGTACCATAAATATACACATGACCATTCCCCACTCGGACGTAACTTAGGTCCGGCCCATCGTGGCTGGAGGTCGTGACCAAGCGTGGTACGATGTGCCCACCGGGCTCCACATATGTAAGGATCCAGACAAACGTATACCATAGCCTGAGGGCTGGCTTATACTCTTATTTGTAATGTTTTTAGAGACACGTTGCCTCATGTAAAGTTTTACACATAACACGTTTGTTTGTATGAAAACAAGTTTGTAAAAGTGGGGCGTATTCACCTTTTGATAGGGATCGGTTTCCAACACCGTCTGTGAGTTCCCTTCTTGCTATCTCGCACCTATAGTACGAGTATAACCTTTGTTAGTCGGATACACTATCTGGCTTAAGACCTTTAGTCTTATTTATCTCGATGAACCTTTAGTTATTATCTCATTTTACTTTAAAACCTTTAGTTGGAAAGTAATATTAATAAACCTTTAGTTTATAAAACCCGACGTTTCTTCTTCATTAAGAAACGTATTTCTTTCTTTATGTATACTCATAATACTTAAATAATATATTCTATAACAAAGAATAATTATATACTTATATATACTCATATATATATATATATATATATATATATATATATATATATATATATATATATATATATATATATATATATATTCTTTTCTTTCTTTTCTTTGTTATTTTCGTTTTTCTTTTATATTCATCGAGTATAATTCCGACTTAGGCATTAAGCCTTTATAATATTTTAATATTATTTTGGTCGGGCATTATGCCTACCTTGATTGGCTTAGAAATATCCTTGACACTTGGGCAGCACTTCGACGCCGCTCAATCAACAGTCCTTCCTTGCAAACTCTTGCTCCTCACTTGGCACGCTTTTCGAGACACCAACACTTCTCGGCACGCACTTCGAGGAAATCATCGGGTTGTCGGGGCAGCACTTCCTTCTTGTTCGGGATGTCGAAGAATGGCACGGAAATCGAGGTAACGGGCACGGAAAACGAGGTTTCGAGGCACATTTATCGAGATGGATCATGGGCACGCTTTACGAGGTAGTGAGAGAGTCTAGAGAGAGAGTATGTGTGTGAAAATTTGGTATGCTTGGATCAAACCCGGAGCTGCTATTTATAGGCTGAAATCGGACCACGCGATGGGCTCCCTGGCTCCCCCATCGCGTATCGCGATATAGGGTTGCCGAGTCAGCGCGTAGACCTGCCACATGTCGACACGTGGCAGGCGCGGCCACACGTGGCGATACATGGTGCACGTGCTGCCATGTGGTGACACGTGGCAGCAGGCGTTGCCACCGTGTGCCACGTGGCACACGTGTCAATGTGTGTCAGACACCCCATCGCAGTACGCGATGGGTGTCTTTCATGACCCTGTCGCATAGCGATGGGTTAATAAAACAGATTTTACATTTCAGTCCCTGGAGTTTGGAAATTGGCAGAATTGGTCCCTTGACTTTGGAAACTTGACATTTTTTGGGCCGAATTTTACGTGATGTTACATCCTCCCCACCTTGAAATAAATCTCGTCCTCGAGATTGCTTACGCGAATAAGTGGGGGTATTTCTTTTTCATTTCGGACTCTAGTTCCCAAGTATACTCGGGTCCTCTTCGGGAATCCCATCTTACTTTCACGATTTTCAATGTTCGTCTTTTAAGTTTCCTTAGTTTTGAATCTTCGATTTGGGTGAGACGTTCTACGAATTTTAAATTTTCATTGATTTCTACGTCTTTTAGGGGCATTGAAAGAGATTCATCGGGTAGACACTTTCTTAGATTCGAAACATGGAATACGTCGTATATCCCTTGCATTCCCTCGGGTAGTCGCAAACGGTATGCGACAGTACCAATTCGTTCGAGTACCTCGAAGGGTTCAACGAATCGAGGACTTAGTTTGCCTTTCTTGCCGAATCGAACTACGCCTTTCCATGGCGAGACTTTTAAAAGAACTTTGTCACCGACACTAAATTCTAACGGCTTACGACGGACATCGGCATAACTCTTTTGGCGATCACGTGCCGTCTTAAGTCCTTCGCGGATTTGAAGAACCTTGCCGGTAGTTTCTTGGACTATTTCGGGTCCAGACAATTGATTGTCTCCAGTTTCAGACTAGCACACGGGCGTCCTACACTTTCGACCATATAACGCCTCGAATGGTGCGGCTTGAATGCTCGAGTGATAACTATTGTTATACGAAAATTCCATTAGGGGTAAGTGGTCGTACCAACTTCCACCTAAGTCTATCACACAAGCGCAGAGCATATCTTCCAACGTTTGGATCGTCCTTTCCCTTTGCCCATCGGTTTGTGGATGATAGGCGGTTCTAAGGTTTAACTTTGTACCGAGTGCTTGTTGGAAGCTTTTCCAAAAGTGAGACGTGAAATGACTGTCTCGATCGGAAATTATTGATAGCGGTACTCCATGCAAAGCAACGATGTTGTTCACATAAATACGCGCTAATCTATCCATTGAGTACGACTCATTGATTGGAATGAAGTGTGAGGACTTTGTTAAACGATCCACAATTACCCAAATAGCGTTATGTTGACGAGTCGTTTTTGGGAGTTTGGTTATGAAATCCATGGTTATTAACTCCCACTTCCACATGGGAATTTCGGGTTGCTGAAGCAATCCCGAAGGCTTTTGATGTTCAGCCTTGACTTTCAGACAGGTTAAACATTTCGCAACATGCGAAGCGATGTCCTTCTTCATTCCGTTCCACCAGTAGTTTGACTTAAGATTTTGATACATTTTGTCACTACCGGGGTGCATCGTATATTTGGACTTATGGGCTTCGTTCACTATCTTCTCACGCAATTCCCCAACGATTGGCACCCAAATCTTATTTCCAAGTCTAAGGATGCCGTCGTCACCTTTGACCAGCGAGTCAATGGTGCCGTTACGTTTTTCGTCAGAGATTTGGTTTTCATTAATGGCTTGAAATTGAGCGGATTTGATTTGGTCATTAAGATCGATTTGAAGTTCTAGCCTTAACCCTCGGACTCTTTTTGGATTTTCGTGCTATTTACGACTTAAGGCATCAGCCTTCGTGATAGACAATTTCGCAGTCATAGTCGTTCACAGTTTCCATCCAGCGTCGTTGGCGCATATTTAGCTCTTTTTGCTCAAAGATGTGTTTCAAGCTCTTGTGATCGGTGTACACGATGAATCTTACTCCGTAGAGATAGTGCCTCCATATCTTAAGTGCGAAGATTATGGCGCCTAACTCTAGATCGTGAGTTGTGTAGTTCTTTTCGTGCACCTTAAGTTGACGAGAGGCGTAGGCGATAACTTTCTTTCGTTGCATTAGTACCCATCCCAAGCTGGAATGGGACAAAATGTTGGAACCCGTATCAATAACAATTACAACTAACAGATCTCAGATCTGTATCTATACTATTAATACGTTTTCGGATCTAGCTCATGATTAACATCGATTCAGTGTTATAAATATGTGTATATATTATCAATATATTATCTGTATAATATTAGGTGAAGCTTGAGAGAGAGTTTGGACAGCAATTCGTTAATTAACACTCTAAACCTCTTTTCCCAAAACTTCTTATAAAACAGTGAACATGGTTCACTATATATAGAAGGTGATCTGGTTCACTAACATCCCCTAGCGAACCAGCTTCCCCTTCGTTACATACATAATCTTAGCGAAACACCCCCTGATTCGTTAACATCCCCTAATGAATCAGGAGGGAATACATTACTTGGCTAGTTCGCTAACATCCCCTAGCGAACTAGCCTTTAACTTAGCGAACTGGCTATTAAATAAACTAATTATTACATTAAATAATAAACAAAAACGTTAACGATAAATACAAAGACTCAAGACGCAAAACCGTGCACTAACAGACACCCCCTCGTCTTGAGCTCTTTGTCTTTAACTTATTTAAAGTGCTTGGACTACCAGTCTCTGCAACTATAAATTCCATGTTCATGACACACACGAACGACTCGTTGGAATTGCATAGCCAGGTCGTAATCTTCTTGGCGCTCGATCAAAATCTGCTTCCTGTGTAGCACATCATTGTTTGTCTCTGATAAATTAACCAACCACATCGGGTCGATTATCTTGATGAGCTCGGTCTGCAGTCCTCGACCACGAACAATAACGGCCTCGCCAGTACGATTGTCATAGTACCCACGGTTGAAAGATAGATAAATATCTTGAGGCATTGTCTTCATAGGAACCATTTTCATCGTCTTTGGCGGCTTCACTTTCAAGACAAGTTTCTTCCAGCCGGTCCTTGGATCAATCCCGTCAATGCGCTTACGCCTTGGGACCTGGGGCTTGAAGAATTTGAAGTCATGATTGACCTCGAACAGTAAGTGTTGGTGAAACCACTCAGCTGTTCGGTAACCCCCACGATTGATAAATGGACGTCTCGCGAGGGTACGAACATCCCACCGCGACAATGTAAGAACATCCATTATCTTCTCGTAATACTGGACACCCTTTTCCCACTTGACTATACATACTTTAAGGTCAGAATCATAGAGCCAGGAGACAATATCACCATGTACCTTAGAAACGGTCTTGAAGGTAGTCACCTGATTAGCCTTAACCCAAGCAGCAGCAATATCTTTTCTTTCTTGATCTACATAACGATAAGCACTGATAATTTTACCCACTTTATGACGTTTGAACCATCTTTCTACGTCCTCATCAGTCACTTCTTTGAGTGAGGGTACTGTTCGCTGCACAACCTTTTCCAATTCATCCTCAGTCTCTTTAAACACCTCTTCTTGAAATACCGGAGCACCTTGATCAACGTTCGTGTGTTGATACGAGTCCGGGTACTCATCAGCAGTCACATCCTCCATCTCAATCTCCTCATCCTCATAAACAAAATCCGTATTCATAAACAACGGATCAACTTCCAAATCATCCTCAGTTATCACTTCGACATCGGGCTCAGTCTCTAAAGCAGTCAACTGATCGTCATTCAGCCCAAGCAGAATCGAAATCTGCGTCCGTGTCAACGATCTTTCTACAAACTCCCCAACCTCTAACTCATCTCTATTCACCACACTCTTAACCACCCCTGATCCATCAACAAATATCACTGTGTTAGCTGCAATCATTTCAATTGACTTGGCAGCTGTTGGATCTTGATAAATAATAATTTGTTTGCTCGAATCATCACCGCCACTAACACCAGCACCAGAGGATGAACCATGTGATTGTTTAGGCTCACCTCCTGCACTAGATTTGTCAGGATCATCGTCGTCATTCTTGAGTTTCTTGAGGGCATCTTCTTTACAAGTTAATTGTAAAATCGACTCTTCTTGTTCCTTTAATTTCACCCCCTGAGACTCAACAATCGTACGCAACGACTTAGTCTCCTTCTGACAGAAAGAAATATAACTCATCATTTGTCTTATATAACCTTGCACACAACCCGAGGTACAGCTGGCACGAAGTAGGCACTTCGTTTGAATAAAGTTAGCGAATTAGCCCATTCGCTAATTCATTCGTTACCTTAGGTTAGCGAATCACTTTCTGATACGTTACATTTAGCGAATCAAAATATGATTCGTGGCTTGATTCGTTAAATATGCATAACGAAGGGATGATTCGTTACAGAGTGCGGAAGCGAATTAGGTGAGCGAACCAAAAGTTAGTTCGTTAAAGAATCACCTAGTTCGTTATCCATAAATAACGAATTAGATTCTAATTAAAAAATCTTTTATTTAATTTTAAATTAAATAATTATATGAATTAAATAATTAAATAAAATAAATAAATTAGCTAATCGAGAATCTTTTTATCCCGACAACCAAATACCATAAAAAAACGTTTCAGTTTTCCGAAAACATAACTTAAATTAATATGTACAAAGAAAAACGAAAATATTTTTGGTATTTTATAAAAAATAAAGAATGTATTTACAAAAGAATATCCGAGCAATTAAAAAGTAGACAATCTTTTTGTGTGTTTTCAATGATTTATCAAAAACAGTACATATTTTTTTGGTATTTTTGTCGAGTTTGAGCAGAGAATCATATTGACCAAATTGCCCTTCCATCACAGTTTTATATTTCAGCGATATTATGACTAGCGATAAGTCGGTCATTGGTATTGTTATCCACATAAATCTAATAACACACATTCAAGTATTTTTGTGATATGATTAATTTGTTCAATTAAAGCACAGAATATCAGAAACTATCAGCCTCTTATCTCGGTTCAAGCTTAATTTGATTTTTGCCAAATCACCCCAACTTGACTTAAACCATTATATTGTTGATCAAAATGTTTTATACCAATTTTGAAATTTTGAGCAATGCATCAAGTTTCCTTTACTGTGAGTGAGTATGCACGAGTCCATCTGTCGGCTTACATACTTTGTATCCCCTGGGGTCCGTTTTTTATTGGTATTAAGACGCACGCAAGGGAGGAACAATTGTATGACTAACAGCAGATTTTGATCAAGTCGGTAATTTAGATTGTACGAAGTACAGCGGTGATCAAGTTTAATGACTTTGGGTTTGCTTCTTGAAAGCGAGTAAAATATTCATGCTTATGAATACCCAGATGATTAAGCCACATAAAGACTCACAGTGTCCAGAATCCTAACGCTTGTTATTTGCTTTATTTTATTTTTGGGTGATCAACAAATATAAGGCTTGAGTATGACTGGTTATTACATTTCTGCCATCCTCACCAAGACTTTTGCTAGAGACTAACACCCTTTTCAATTTGGCGTTCTTTTTGTTTATATCACATACTTTACTCTACTGGGTTGTTTTAAGACCTACCAATGCACCAATGCAATTAAGCACACAGTCTTTTAAGCTTACTTTTTGCTAGATTTGGGGTCAAGATAATCAATGTACTATCATGTTCTCTTTTTGCTTCAAAAACTCAAAATTTTGAGGAGCATAAAATAAAGAAAAAATAAATTTAATCACCCCAGTTAACTTAAGTTTATAAATAAATGGCTATCCTATTCATCTACAAGTAGAGAACAGGACCAAGACATGCAAGCGTGCTTTACAAACTTAAATAACTGACTAAATTCTCAGCTAAAATAAAAATAGAATGCTTAATGAATGCCCCAAATACTTTCCATTTGTCAGATAAATGGCTAACCCGAAGATTTCAAGAAATTATCAGGACCAAACATATACAAGTATATGTCCTTCGAAATAAAAGCAAATGACATAATTTTCAGCGATCATAAGCGAAAATCTTTTTGGTTTTCTCTTTACAAACTAAAACACAATCTTTTTGTCTTTTCGGATTTTTCTTTTAAAAAAAACGAAAATTCACATTCTTTTTGCTTTTTTTAAAATGGTTTTCTATTCAAACAAAAATCACAATCTTTTTGGAATTTTCTAATTTTTAAAATGTTTTTGGTTTTTCTAAATATTTAAAAGAAAAAAAACATTAAAGAACAGAAATCACAATATTTTTGAATTTTGAAATTTTTTAATGATTTTGGATTTTATCTATACAAACGAAAAACACACTCTTTTTGTATTTTCTAGATTTTCACCCCCTAAAACCAAAATAAATTTTTAAAGAAAATATGGCTGAAAATAAAGATAGTCATCCTTGTTTAAGGATATCAGCGAGGGTCTTCAATCCATTTAAATCAAGCAAAAATTTAAAACGCGTTTTGTCAAAAGCTTTAGTAAACAGATCGGCTTTCTGAAAATTAGTATGTACTTTCTCAAGATCAATCATCTTCTTCTCAAAGCAATCCCGTATAAAGTGATATCGAATTTCGATATGTTTCGATTTCGAATGTTGTACGGGATTCTTTGTGATAGAAATTGCAGCAGAATTATCAATCAAAATAGGAGTAGTAAGAAACTTCAAACCGTAGTCGCGAAGATGTTGTTGTATCCACAAAACCTGGGAACAGCAACTCGAGGCTGCAATATACTCTGCTTCGGTGGTTGAAGTGGAGACCGTTGTCTGCTTCTTACACTGCCAGGAAACAATCCGGTTTCCTAAAAATTGACATCCTGCAGTAGTAGACTTGAAATTGATCTTGCATCCTCCATAATCTGAGTCTGAGTAGGCAGTAAGATCAAAAGTATCATCCTTGGGGTACCACAACCCGATGTCTGGATTTCCCCTCAAATACTAAGGAATTCTCTTGACTGCAGCTAGGTGAGTCACTCGTGGACTTGCTTGATACCTAGCACAAAGACAAACCGCAAACATAATATCAGGGCGAGAAGCCGTTAAATACATTAAAGAACCGATCATGGCACGAAAGAGGGTCGGATCAACGGTATCCTCCAATTCATTCGGTGATAAATTGTGCCCTACTGGAAGAGGAGTAGAAGGGATTTTTCCGGCAGAAATCTTGAATCGGCTCAAGACGTCGTTCACATACTTAGTCTGGTGAATAAAAGTTCCGTGACCAGACTGGTGAACCTACAATCCTAAAAAGAAATTCATCTCTCCTATCAAGCTCATCTCGAACTTTTTTTGCATGGACTTCTCGAACTCCTTACACAATGTGTCGTTTGTAGACCCAAAAATAATATCGTCGACATAAATCTGGACTAGGAGAAGATCGTCACCAACAGTTTTATGAAATAAAATGCAGTCGACAGTCCCTCGTTTGAAGCCATTATCAGTCAGATGGTCGGCGAGCGTGCCATACCAAGCTCTCGGGCTTGATGTAGACCATATAGGGCCTTGTTTAATCGGTAAACACGGTCCGGATAATCAGGATCCTCAAAATCAGGAGGCTATAAAACAAACACTTCCTCGTGTAATTCACCATTGAGAAAAGCACTTTTAACATCCATTTGATAGACCTTGATATTCTTATAAGCTGCATATGCCAGGAAGATTCGAATCGACTCTAATCTTGCAACTGGAGCATATACCTCTGTGTAATCAATACCCTCTTGCTGATGAAAACCTTGCACCACTAGACGTGCCTTGTTTCTCACAATTACCCCAAGATCATCCTTCTTACACTTAAATACCCACTTAGTCGGAATGGCTTTCTTGACTCTAGCAGGTTTGTCTATTAAATCCCAGACACCCAAACGTGCAAATTGCTGTAATTCTTCTTGCATAGCTTCTACCCAAGAAGGATCTTCAAGTGCCTTACGAGCTGTCGTTGGCTCAACTTGAGATAGAAAGCAAGAGAATTTAGCAAGATTTACAATTCTCAAAGAATGTAAGTTAGTGTAAGCACACAATATGTTATTATCACTTGACGAAGCAACTTGATGACGTGTACGAACGCCCACATCAAGTTCTCCAATGATATTTTCCTGTGGATGAAATCCATGAATCCGAAGAGTGGGATTCTCAGGAACAACAACATTATCAAATAAGTTAGTGTAATGTTCACCTAACTCGGGAGATGAAACATTATCACTGTCAAGATCAATAACTTGATTTTCAGCTTGATCATCATCAGAAGAAGTAGAAACATTATCAATAGCAACTGGAGAAACAACTTGAGTTCTTCAGTTGGAGCATCTGGTTGAGCTTCAACATCATTAGAACTTGAAAATCTTGGAATGGTCAAATGATTTTCAAAGTATGCTCGAACCAGATCTTCATCGATGTGTTCAGTCGAAGGAGTAAAAGAATTAAATAAACTATCGTAGTCAAACATCCAGTCTGGACCTTTCCCTTGAGGAGGAGTTGTGTACTTTTGACAGTCCACATGGTACCATTCTTCAACACAACCAGATGTGAAATTAAAAATCCTTTTCTTTGGAGATGCATATCCCAAAAAATACCCTTCGATAGCTTTTTCTTCAAATTTACCCGAATCCTTCTTCAACATTGTACACGGACACCCAAATGGTTCTAGGTGCTTTAAATTAGGTTTTCTATTATTTATGAGCTCGTAGCTTGTCTTCTTGAGTCGTTTCACAGTTAGAACTCTATTAAGTGTATAAAAAGTTGAATTCACTGCCTCATTCCAGAATTGGACAGGAAGCTTAGAATCAGCGAGCATTGTGCGTGCAGCTTCAATCAGAGTTCTATTTTTCCGTTCAGCAACACCATTTTGTTGAGGTACATAAGGTGCACTATATTCTCGGTGAATTCCCTTTTGAATACAAAAGAAATCCAATATAGTATTTTTGAATTCAGTACCATTATCACTTCGGATTCTCCTCACCTTTTGTTTATACAGTGATTCGATCTTAGTAATAAGGTTTTGTACCAAAACCGGTGTTTGATCCTTCGAACTCATAAATAACACCCAAGAGTATCTTGAATAATCATCAATCACGACAAGACAATACCAATCCCCAGAAATACTCGCACGATTCACAGGACCAAACAAATCCATATGAAGTCGTTCAAGAGAAGTATCAATGGAATTCAATAACTTAGAGGGATGTGTCTTCTTCTTCTGCTTGCCCTTTTTGTATGCAACGCAGTGATCGAATAACTTAAAATTCTTTAACGAGACACCCTCAACTAAGTCATTTGCCATTAAATAATTCATCTTTCTGACATGTATGTGACCCATTCTACGATGCCATAGAATCGAGTCTTTCTCGGTTGCTTTCGAGACAAAACATGTTTCGATTGATGTGGATACCTTAGAACTCATATTTAAGACATAAATATCATTTGATCGTGGTGATCGCATGACAACCATGTCCTCGGGAATAACATAACCCGGTTTCAAGATAAGACATTCTTTGTCAGTAAATATCGTAGTGTACTTTTTATCACAAATCTGCGATACACTCAATAAGTTATGATCAACTTTGTCGCAATAATTCACTTTCTCAAACGTAATATGACCATTTGAAACTTCACCCTCTTGTGTGATCATGCCCCCGGAATTCCCAGCAAACGCTACATAACCCCCTTGAATATTTCTTACATTTGATAAGAGGTTGAGATTTCCAGTAATATGGCGAGAACATCCGCTATCCATGATCCAGTTTTCACCAGAAATGGTCTTGGATGAACCCTACACACAAACAAAAGTGATTAGTTCAAAAAGGCAGCCCAGGCCTCGGTCTTAGGCACCTCTTGGTTTTCTCTTTGATCATTAACTTGAACAGATTTCAACTGTTGTTCAGCCACTTGTATAAGTTACCGGCTTCCTAGACTTTCGTCTTAAGTAAGCTGCCTGAACAATATTTGAATTCTTGTTATGACATATGGGTTCAGTTGGAACGAATTTTGGTTTCACTTGACCATGTGTCTCATTGACATGAAGAACCTTCCGAGGATTCACATTAGAGAACAAAATATGAGTATCATCAGCATACGACACAGCTCGTTTCAGGATCTCCTTGACCAATGGAATTGGCTTAGATTTGTCCTTGATAAAAGGATGAAGATTCTGATAGTTCTGCTGACTACAATTCCTCACAACATGACCCTGTTGACCGCATAAGAAACAACTTCGCATGTCTACACGATGTTGTTGCGAGGTATTTGGAATGAATGACCCAGAAGTTTGATGATGACTCACATTTTTAGTCATGCTCTTAGCAAACTCATCAGATAATTCAGATTTCTTCTTTAAGTAAAAAATCTAAATTAGAACAGTTCGAAAAACTTTTTAGTGTATCTGTCCCATTTGACTTCACAAAGTTAATTTTCTTAGCTTATTTTAAAAGTTGTTTTGCCTTAGTCAGTGGGTCAGATTGAACTGATGTTTTTGCTTGAGCATACATACGTTCAAGTTCTTGAATTTTTGAAGTTTCATTGACAAAAACACTGTCAATAAGTTCAGGTTTGATAATACTTATTGGAATATCTTTTTCAGTGAACATCGTATTCATTCCTTTTAACTTAAAAACTCTAGCCGATGAAGACTTAGAACTCAGAGGATTAATGAAACGCATTAAATCCTCATCAGAAATTTTCGGTTTTTCTGACTTCTTTGCCTTCACAGAGTTCACTTTCATCGGGTTTTCCTTTTTCACTTGAGGTTTGTGTGAACCATACACTGCTTCCTCAAATTCGTGAGGCTCGCACAGAATGTGATTAGAACTAGGAATGTTCTTATTCTTGTGTATAATCTCGGGTTCAAACACATCCTCTATAATCACTTTGTCAACATTTTCAACAAAGACCTTTTTACTTTCCACATGAGGTTTTTGAGGAGTAACTTGGGGTTTGACAATTTCAGGTTTAACCAATTTAGGTTTTTCAGAAATCACAGATTCTTTTTGAATCAAATCCTCTTCTTTTCTTGCAAAAGGATTAATTTTATAATCATTATGGAAAGGTGGTGGAATTTCAACAAAACCAATACCTTTCTTGGAATCCTTTTGTTTTCCAGATACCTCAATGATTTCATTCAACAGAAAAGATGAATTTCTAAATTTCCCCAATTTGTTCTTCAACTCAAGAACCTCGTTCTCAAGCTCAGTTATCTTAGAACGATGTTTCAAGATTTCCTGAAACTTTTGGTCATTAATGGCATTTTCATAGATAACTCGGCTTTGAGATCATGGTTACTTGTCGACAATGCGTCAATCTTTTCTTGAGATCTCATTTGAGATTCAAGAGATTGTCGATAAGTATCTTTCAGAGAAGCAATTTCTTGTATAAGACTATCATTTTGATTTTTCAAAGCTTCTAACTTAGATTTGTTAGATTCACAGTCAACACATGATGCTTTAACATATGAAGTAGTAGAAATAGAATTACTAACCTCGTTAATCTTGGCCATGCAAGCAAACATTGATTCGGAAGGCTTGTCGCAAGAGTCGTCAGAATCAGATCCAGAATCATTATCGGAAGACATCTCACTACCAGTTGCATCTTGACAATCTTTATGCAACCCAAACATAGCCAAATTTGCTTGAACATCATTGCATAGTAACCGTTGTGACCAATCAGTTCCATCTGCTAACATTGCTTGTGTTGTAGAAGAAGATGATTTCTTTTCAGCATCACTTCCTCGTGGTGTAGAAGCATTTTGATTTTGATCACGAGAACCAGTTTATTCTTTCCTTGGTTTGTCACATTCCTTTGCGAAATGCCCATATTCTTGACAATTATAAAACTTTACTTTTAATTTGTCAAAACCCAACTTCTTGTTTAAAGCTGGAAGATCTTTTCCAGTTCTCTGCATAAATCTTTTAACTTTACGAACGATCATAGCCATGTTCCATTTTAAATCCATGATTTCTAGATCATCTGGATCTATCTGATCATAGTCCTCATCTGTTAAATCACTTGTGGCAATCTTACTACTCACTAAGTTTTCATATGAAGATATAAAAGCCGTCAGAATAGCAAAGTTTTGCTCAGCTTCCTTCATATTAACACTAGGTGGTGTAGCAAATGGATTTGTATTAGTTGAACTTCCAGAACCACCCAAATTACCAGCAGAGTAGAAACAAACTTTTGGATCATTAAACATAGTTGATTCTTTTTCACTTGCAGCATGAGTAAGAAAAGCAGTGATTGGAGAGATCGTTGAACTAAGAGGCATACTTCCACCATAAAAAGCTGGATCTTGATTTTCTTTGGAGGATTTTTGAAACTTAAGATCGTATTCTCTAGCTTCGATCTTTTGTAGAAATTCAAGTACCGTCAAATCTTCATTCACAAAATAGTCATTCTCTTTCAAAACCATTAGAAATGTTGAGTAAGAACTTGGAAGCACACTTTTAATAGTGTCAATTTATCCCTTTCAGAAATTTCCATTTTCATCTTGCCCATTTCAGCAATTAAATGACTAAATCTTGTAGTCATCTCTTCAACTGTTTCTCCCTTCAATAGATTAAAGTTTCGAAACTGAAACTTGAGCATCACTTTCTTACTCTCAGCTGTGTTTCCCATGCTTCTCATACTCAGATGTTGAAATAAAGATGCACATCTCTTGATACTACCAACTTGATGAAAGATATTCTCGGGTAAAGCCATGGTAAGAGTAGAATAGGCTTTTATCTCGATTTCTAAAGCTTTCTTCTCTTCTTGTGAGTATTGAGAAACAGCTTTAGGAGTATACCCAATAGTATCATCACCAATCATTGGTGCAACATAAACTTCATCAAGACAATATGAGCAGTCAGGATGAACAGATCCCAAATGAGCACAAAACCGAGGTTCCCACTTGGCAAAGTCAATGAACTTCATCAATCTTGGACATTTAAAATGCGAACCTATCTCGGTATCAAGTTGCAACATCTGTTGCATCAACATGTTTTGAGAAGCTAATGCATACATACCGGCCATCTTTGAAAAGTTTCAAAAATTTAAAGGGTGTAACAAATAAAATTTAACAATCTGTGAACAGTTATAGCGAACTGTGAACAGTGTTTAACGAATCAACTAATGAAATAGATTAACGAATCAGTGAACAGTTATAGCGAACTGTGAACAGTTATAACGAACTGTGAATAGTGTAGCGAATCAAGTCTTAACGAAGTTAAGATTGAAAGTTAACGAATCACAAATAAGGTTAATCAACCAAATGACGAAACAGATAACGAATGACAAGTCAACTTAACGAATTGACCAAACGAATCACAAAGGTTTAGTTTAGCGAATCACAAAGGATTAGCTTAGCGAATCAGATAGGATTAGTTTAGGGAATCAGATGATAATCAGTAACGAATCACTAAGGAATGCTTAGCGAATTAAGATAACGAATCAGCTACAGTTGATTAGCGAATCACACTATAGCGAATCAGGTTGTTACAACCGTTTGTAACAAACTCTGACACCTTATGCCACGTGGCAAAGGTTGTTATGACACAAATCCCAACGTGGACGCGTGTCACACGAATCAGTTAATCTAGTTAACGAACTAGATAATACGAACCAATAACTCCCACGAACTAGCTAACGAACAAGGTAGCGAAGTAACAAAATTGATAACGAATCACAGATAAACATATAGCGAATCACCATACAGATGATAGCGAATTACGTTCATCTTCAAATCTTCAAATATTCAAAGTGAATTTCCAGAAACTTATGAACATCAACCCAGAAACCCAACAATAACAAATTTGTAATATAACCTCGTTACTCAACCAAATCGTACAATCTACCTAACAATATCCTCGTAAACCAATTCCGAATCCAGTACACTTAACCTCGTAACCGATTAACACCCTAAACCAATTCAATTACACCAAAAACTATCCCCTGTTTCGGACTTAAACCGAATCCAAAACCAATCCACACAGATCCAATTCAAACTTCAATTCCACCTCACAAATCCTTATCAATACCTTAATCAAACCAAATCCAGTCCAAATTGTTCATAATTCAAACAATTTAAACCATAAATCGATTCAAAAACACTTAAACAGGAAAAATTAATAAAAATGATAACAATATCAACACCAAATCAAGTGTAATGAGCACCAACAGCTCTGATACCACTTGTTGGAATCCTTATCAATAACAATTACAACTAACAGATCTCAGATCTGTATCTATACTATTAATACGTTTTCGGATCTAGCTCATGATTAACATTGATTCAGTGTTATAAATATGTGTATATATTATCAATATATTATCTGTATAATATTAGGTGAAGCTTGAGAGAGAGTTTGGATAGCAATTCGTTAATTAACACTCTAAACCTCTTTTCCCAAAACTTCTTATAAAACAGTGAACATGGTTCACTATATATAGAAGGTGATCTGGTTCGCTAACATCCCCTAGCGAACCAGCTTCCCCTTCTTTACATACATAATCTTAGCGAAACACCCCCTTATTCGTTAACATCCCCTAACGAATCAGGAGGGAATACATTACTTGGCTAGTTCGCTAACATCCCCTAGCGAACTAGCCTTTAACTTAGCGAACTGGCTATTAAATAAACTAATTATTATATTAAATAATAAACAAAAACGTTAACGATAAATACAAAGACTCAAGACGCAAAACCGTGCACTAACACACATCACTAAAGACAACGAAATCTTCGGTACCTTCTGGAAGGCCAGTATAGGTGCTTGGGTATGCTTTTGTTTAAGTACATCGAACGCCTCTTGTTGTTTTGCTCCCCATTCGTATTTAATGTTCTTTCGAGTTAGAGAGGTTAAGGGAACAACGATTCAAGAGAAGTTTTCAATAAACCTTCGATAATAGCCGGTCAATCCCAAGAAACTTCGAATCTCGGTTGGCGACTTTGGGATTTCCCACTTAGAGATAGCTTCAATCTTAGTGGGGTCTACTTGAATTCCGTTAACATTGATAACATGACCAAGAAAATTGTACTTCGTGTAACCAGAACTCGCATTTCGAGAACTTGGCGTACAACTTCTCGGTTATAAGAATCTCAAGTAAGGTTCGTAAATGGACTTCGTGATCGGCCTTGGACTTAGAATAAATGAGTATGTCGTCGATGAAAATGATCACAAATTTATCTAAGTAAGGCTTACAGATTTGGTTCATCATGTCCATAAACGCAGCTGGAGCATTAGTAAGTCCAAACGGCATGACCGTGAAATCATAATGTCCATACCTTGTTCGGAAAGCGGTTTTCGGAATGTTTTCGGATTGAACTTTAAGTTGGTGATAGCCAGAGCGAAGATCGATTTTTGAAAAGAATCTAGCACCTTGAAGTTGGTCAAATAGATCATCAATACGCGGAAGTGGATAACGATTTTTGACTGTCACTTTGTTGAGAGCTCGATAGTCAATGAACATCCGCATGGATCCGTCTTTCTTCTTAACGAACAGTATTACCGCTCCCCATAGTGATGAACTTGGTCGGATAAAGCCTTTCTCTATGAGCTCGTCGAGTTGTTTCTTTAGTTCCTTCATCTCGGTTGGCACGAGGCGATAAGGCGCTTTTGCGATCGGAGCAGTACCGTGAATAAGATCAATTCTAAACTCTACTTCACGATTGGGAGGAATGCCGGGGAGTTCGTCGGGAAATACATCGGCATAATTAGAAACAACAGGAACGTCTTTGATTTCTTTGGGTTTTGATTCTTCGGTAACGTAGGCCATGAATGCTAAGCATCCTTGATTTAAACACTTGTTAGCCCTTATCATGGAAATTAGGGTAACTTGGCCCGCGTCTTTATCCCCTTCAATTCGTATTGTACGTTTATTAGGGGCCCGAAGTTCAACGGTCTTGCTTTTGCAAAGGATATGAGCATGATTGTCAGATAACCAATCCATACCCAATACAACATCAAAACCAGCAAGAGTCATGGGTAATAAATGAATAGGCAAAACATAACCGGCTAATAAGATTGTTCCATTTTCTAAGGCTTCGGTGATTTTGATGGTTTCGCCATTAGCGGTCTCGACGCTTAGAGTTTTATTAAGTTTGATTAAAGGTTCGTTTAATAGACTACAAAACTTATAATCTATTAAAGGTTCGTTTAATAGACTACAAAACTTATAATCTATTAAAGGTTCGTTTAATAGACTACAAAACTTATAATCTATAAAACTTAAGTTGGCACCCGAATCAAACAAGACTCTAGCATAAGCGTTATTAACAAGGAACGTACCGGTAATCATTTCCGGTGTGTCGGCCGCTTTCTTCGTATCAAGAACAAAGACTCTTGCATTGCCTTTCTTGGGCTCGTTCTTCTGACCGCTGCCACCCGCACCACCAGTCGCGGGCTTATTCTTGGGACACTCGAAGCTAAGATGCCCTATCTCTTTATAATTATAGCAGGTCATCTTCTTCTTCCAACAATCGGTCGTAGCGTGGCCGGGTCGGTTACATGATTCACAGACTCGCGAAGCAAGGTTGCATCTACCCCTATGATATTTCTTGCAAATTTTGCATTGAGGGATGCCGAGGTTGGAGCTAGACCTTCGTTGATCTTTACCCTTGAAGCGGGTATCTCCACCTTTTCTTGAGTCATGTGTTGTTACTATTTTTCTATCTTCTTCTTTGTTGCGGATCATTCCGCCCATCAAGTATCCAGCTAACTCCATTGCGGAGTCAGCGGTTTGTGGCGAGTGTGACCTCACCATGTCACGACTCTCTCGTGACAATCCCCATATGTAACGCGTGACTTTGCTGGACTCGGGGGTAACCTGCTGGGGAACCAAATGACAGTATTCATGAAACTTAGTGTTGTACTCACGAAGGATTGTTCCAATAACCTTGTGAGCCAAGAACTTGGTTTGAATTTGATCTATCTCATGCATCGGACAGAATTTCGTCATCACTAACTCCTTAAACTCATTCCACGTCAATTGTACATTACCTCCCTTCCTCTACTCATCACTAGCGTGTTCCACCATTCGAGTACTTCACCTTTAAACATCAGGGCGGGGTATTGTATTTTCTCCTCTTCAAAACATTTGCTCGTAATTACTATCGTTTCCATCTCCTCGAGCCACCTCACCGTTGTGATGGCTCCCTTGTCACCGTGGAATTCTTTCGGCCCATAATACTTAAAGTCTTTAAACGAGCATCCACTTATCTTTAGTTTCTTAAATTCTTTTCTAACACCCTCATCGGCGTTTGAATCATGCTCACTCTCTTCCTCACGTGAAGGTCGAGTACGGTGTTTAGAAACAGATTTTCGAGAAGGATTTTCGGATTGAGTATGTTTTGTTTGTCTAAAACGGGATCTATTTTCAGATTCTTCTTGAACAGCTTTTCTAATCATTTGTTGTATCTGATTCATATATTTGTCGGGAATCGGTTCCTCTCGTTCTTTCTCAGGACCCTTCCCTCTCAATTCTCGTTTTTCGGCTTCCTTTCGGGATGCCTCTCGATTATCACTTTGTCTAGACATTCTTTTTCTTTTTAAACTTTTATTTTATCTGAAATTTAACACATTTCTTTTCTTATTATATAAGTTTTATTTATTTCACAATCATATACATATCATAAATGATATGTATATTATTTTACAACATACTTATATATCGTTTAAACGGTATATAAGGTCCTATCCTTATTACATATGTTACATACTTTCACACATATCATACAAACTATTTTATACACATAAACTTCACATGTCATCTTTATTTCCTCAATCCTTCATAAACTTCTTCACAACTTTTGTAAGTTTGTTGCATTTGCGAAGAAGTTTGTCTCCTATCTTCTTTTTATTCTTTCCATCAGCATCTATCTTCTTTCTTAACTCATCCGTTTCTTGTAAGGTTCGATCCAAATGTTCCTCCTGGGACTGTGGTATGTCCGTAGGATACCGTATCTTGGAGGTGGGTCGCGGTAACCCATCATCACAATGTCATAGTGGTTTTTCGGGTTAGGATACGGAGACGTCGTCACATCGTAGGGATAGTTGAAGAATGCCTCGGCAGCTTCATTCTGTTCACGGATTTCATTGGCTTGTTCTTCAATAGATGGAATCTCGTCTTGGTATGGTGGAAAACTTGACGATGCATGTCCCTTGAGTTCATGGAGAAACTTTATATATGGATCTACGTATCCATAGCTTGGGGTTGAGTGTTGCTCATCCATTGGTGTGGTTACTTCATTCGGATTGTCCGGATGTTCCTCCTCGGAATCAGTTCTTTCTTTCGGTTCCTTTTCTGGTTCTAGTTCCTCTTCGGTCATTGCCGGTATGTGAATCTTCTCGTATGGCATTGTCACCCTCATCTTGGGCTTGTGGGATGGTCCTGCTTTGTTGATGTGAGAATTGGCAGTATCCATGGTTGATGTGCCGGTATGCCACCTTCGTTGGTCGGAATGACACTGCATCCAGTCGGATGATGAAGAAGACTTTGGTTCCTCCTTGATTGGGATATTTGAGAGGAAAGCGTATGAAGGGTGTAGATTTGGCAAATATCCGGTCGGGTAGTGTTGTGGCTCTTCGGATGGTTGGTAAGTCGGGATCTCGGATGGTTGATACATTGGTAGACTTGTGGGATGATAGCTAGAGTGTCTTGGGGGTTGATATGTTTGATGTGGGGTATTGTCTAGGTGGTAGATTGGACTTGGGTTAGGGTTTTGGTTGTGTTCCTCGTTGAAGAATGATTCAAAGTAATCCTTTCTCATGATTCCTTGTGGAAACTTATAATACTTCCTTGCTCTTCTTACTTCATGATCATAATATTTTATTAATTCTTCATAAGACATCTTGATAGGTGGTTTAGATTGAAGAGATGGAAAAGAAATGGTTACCAACCAATCTTATCCCTATTCAAATAAACAAGTAAATATTTCCTACGCTTGAATCGAAGCTTGGGTATTGTTTTATGATACCCAATTCGCTAAGATCGATGGCTCTTATACCAACCTGTCACACCCCCAATTCGGGCCTAGGAGTGTGAACCATAGTTGGTATCATATTTGTAAATAAATCAGAGTTCGGGTTTAAGCGTAAGACTTTATAAAAACAAATGATCGTTATTAAAATATTTACAATACAAAAGACGAGTTTTACTTGTTTATATGTTTTACAAAACCACCATATTTTATATTTACACAAAATTATCCGAGCCATCGGATTCTTGAGCTCCTTCGTCTTGCAAGCTCTATTCGTGATTACCTGCAAAATGTAAATAAAATACGTCAGCAACGAATGTTGGTGAATATGCTGACGCTAAAAATATTTTCTTTACTTAATCACCCCTCGAGACCACGTAAGTCTAGGCCCATCTTGGCTTAGGAATAATCAAGTTAAACAATCATCATAAACTCGAGTCTCTGCACTAGGTCACCTCAGCGAAACACCGCAGAGTTTATGACATAACTTAGGTACCATAAATATACACATGACCATTCCCCACTCGGACGTAACTTAGGTCCGGCCCATCGTGGCTGGAGGTCTTGACCAAGCGTGGTGCGATGTGCCCACCGCGTTCCACATATGTAAGGATCCAGACAAACGTATACCATAGCCTGAGGGCTGGCTTATACTCATATTTATAATGTTTTTAGAGACACGTAGCCTCATGTAAAGTTTTACACATAACACGTTTGTTTGTTTGAAAACAAGTTTGTAAAAGTGGGGCGTATTCACCTTTTGATAGGGATCGGTTTCCAACACCGTCCGTGAGTTCCCTTCTTGCTATCTCGCACCTATAGTACGAGTATAACCTTTGTTAGTCGGATACACGATCCGGCTTAAGACCTTTAGTCTTATTTATCTCGATGAACCTTTAGTTCATTATCTCATTTTACTTTAAAACCTTTAGTTGAAAAGTAATATTAATAAACCTTTAGTTTATAAAACCCGACGTTTCTTCTTCATTAAGAAACGTATTTCTTTCTTTATGTATACTCATAATACTTAAATAATATATTCTATAACAAAGAATAATTATATACTTATATATATACTTATATATATATATATATATATATATATTCTTTTTTTCTTTTCTTTGTTATTTTCGTTTTTCTTTTATATTCATCGAGTATAATTCCGACTTAGGCATTAAGCCTTTATAATATTTTAATATTATTTTGGTCGGGCATTATGCCTACCTTGATTGGCTTAGAAATACCCTTGACACTTGGGCAGCACTTCGACGCCGCTCAATCAACAGTCCTTCCTTGCAAACTCTTGCTCCTCACTTGGCACGCTTTTCGAGACACCAACACTTCTCGGCACGCACTTCGAGGAAATCGCCGGGTCGTCGGGGCAGCACTTCCTTCTTGTTTGGGATGTCGAAGAATGGCAAGGAAATCGAGGTAACGGCCACGGAAAATGAGGTTTCGGGGCACGTTTATCGAGACGGATCGTGGGCACGCTTTACGAGGTAGTGAGAGAGTCTAGACAGAGAGTATGTGTGTGAAAATTTGGTATGCTTGGATCAAACCCGGAGCTGCCTATTTATAGGCTGAAATCGGACCGCATCGCTGTACGCGATGGGCTCCCTAGCTCCCCCATCGCGTATCGCGATATAGGGTTGCCGAGTCAGCGCGTAGACCTGCCACGTGTCGACACGTGGCAGCAGGCGTTGCCACCGTGTGCCACGTGGCACACGTGTCAATGTGTGTCAGACACCCCATCGCGGTACGCGATGGGTGTCTTTCTTGAACCTGTCGCGTAGCGCGATGGGTTAATAAAACAGATTTTACATTTTAGTCCCTGGAGTTTGGAAATTGGCAGAATTGGTCCCTTGACTTTGAAAACTTGACATTTTTTGGCCCGAATTTTACGTGATGTTACAACATAACCACGAAAAAATTAAACAAGCGAGATCCCAAAGTAGCTACAAATAATAATGATCCGTCGTAAATGACTAAACTCGATGGTAACTTTATTTAAGAAAATATAAAATAAGAAAATAGCATTTCATATCTTCATGTAAATATAAATTTCGGCCATAAATTCGTTCACAATTTTTTTATAAAAAAAATAACTTATTGTTAGTCGTACTTTTGTACATTTTACTTTGTCATGCGAATGCAGATCCAATGTGCAGGCATAAAAGATGAATTGTTTTCTCATTTCTTTTATTTGTCCCAATCAAACGTGACATAATTTACTTTATAAAGCATAAACGAATAATTAATATATTGACAAGTTGCTTCTGGTTTAGTCTCCTCCATGTTTAGTAAGCCAGAAAAATTGCATGAAACATTAAATAATGGTAGAAAAATTGTTTTTTAATCAATTTGTTAATTATGTTATAATGAGAAAAGTTAACGTACAAATGAAATTAATGTGCTAACTGTAAGAATTAAGTAGTGTAATTATATATACATGTAGAGTAATTATGTAATTAAATCATAGAGTAAGTATGTAATTACAAATTACTCTATATTTTAATTACATAATTACTTTACTTGTATATATAAAAACTCTATTTGATTCTCACAATTGACACGTTAATTTCATTGTATTTGATCCAAACCCATGTTATAATATATTTGTCTTTGTTGTTCACATAAATTACTGCATTTTGTGAGCTCTATTTACGAATTTTTAACCTTTTTCAAGTTCTGTTTTGCCATCACAAAATGTGGTTCATCAACTTGGACCGAATTAGATTGATCTCTCATTTTTCTCACGTTTTGGACATCCATTTATACGATGTCCAAACTCCTTACACTTAAAACATTATATATGTAAGACCAGGATCCCGGAAAGCCTCAAGGTTGGTGATCATAGCATATTAGTTTCACCGGTATAAATTAAAAATCATAGTAGCGGAGCATTCAAACAATTTGGAAATTGACATAAAACAAAACCAAAATAAATTCAAGTTAATTAAGAAAGTCTAAAATATAATGCCACTCTTTAGAGTGTGGGTAGCTTCATTTCATGAAGTAGCCAAGAGATTTTCATTTCATAAACAATTAATTTAACTAGCCATATATCATATGTTTTGTTTTGTTTAAGTATTTTATTAAAACTTAGTAAATCTAAGAAGACTAATGTTTTAGCTCAATTGCATTCGAGAGGAAGCGAAGATATGAGATAAAAACCACAAGATCTCAAGTTTGAACGCAACCTAACCCGGGTTTAATCGCAGTGCGCCTTCGGGCGAAGAATTTTCTCTGCTACATGATATAGTGACATTTTGGGCACAATGTTTTCAAGGTGTTACAACGTTATTGGTGATTGACTTTGAGAGAGAGTGATTTTCATCGGCAGGCAATGTTTTTCTACATGATGTTTCATAGTACCACATTTTGGCAACGAGTACGTTTATTTACGTTTGACATCCAACATAAATCAAAATGTTTAAAGTGTTAAGGGTATTGATTTGTTGATAAACTTTGCACAACTTGGGCATAGGTTGAGGATACACCAACACTAACCGATGCTTGAGATTGCTTGGTCGCCTTAGTTAAAACTTTAGATGCATGTAAACGAGTGTGGTTTTGCATATTTTTAGAGTGTTTTTGTGTTTTCAATTGTTGTGACTAACCAAAACAGCCAATATCTATTTATACTACCATAGTACTATTATGGGGGAAAATGGCCCTAAGAGTGCAAAAAAATAACGGTCAAAATGGTCAGAAAACGATCACACAGCTTGTTGGTATTTTAGAAAGATAATAGAGCAAACACAATAATGAAACGGAAGCTTTAGGGTTTTTTGATTACTTGAAAGTGATAATGAATACTGTAGTACACACATGATTTAAATACTAAGAGAATGAGCATAAAAAGCTCAACTACCAAACAGAAACAACCTAGTCAAGTGGGGACTTCACTTGCCTATTATTGAGAAATTTAAATAACATAAAATAACAACTAGCACATGTCAAAGACTTATTCAGCAGCATCCATGCAATACGAAAAGCTTCCAGAAGGAGTTTGAATTACTTAACATTTAAGCCGTCATCCAGTGGCTAGTTTTTTTAAATGGCCAGAACTTGTTTGAAACCTGTTTATATAGCAATTGGTTGTTGAACCATTAATTCCAAACCGGCTCATCTTTTAAAACACCAAACCGGTCCCAAACATACGATTATCGGTTCCACCCTCTTCAGTTTTGGTTTGGTTGTCAGGTCAGTTATTGTGCAATCTAATGTGAACTAATAAACTTTTGACGTGTAGAAAAAGTAGAACAAAATATTTGCGTATAATTATCCGTTTAGACTATAGACCAATTGATCAAGTCATCTCACGTGCTCATACCATCTTGAAACTAACACTTCCACCCCATATCTTGATTTTCTCAAATTAATCTAACGTAGTATACGGTTAATCCATTTTTAAAACATGCTATGGCATTCAAAAGTTTTAAAGAATCAAGAAAAATACCTATCATTTAATCGGAAATCATACTCAACACCATTGTCATCTATAAAATGACTCATATAAACAAACCTCCATAAATTCCCCTAAAGTTTCCAAAGGCTAGTCGCATACGTCATTTGTGTTAAAGGGAAAGCCCTCGAGTAACTGCGAGGTCTAGGTTCCGCAACATTTAGCCAATAAAGTTAAAGCCAAGGATGAAAATTCACACAAAAAATGGGAGTTTGGTTACTTTGTTGGTGATTTTAATAGGTTTTTGTGGCAAGACAAAGGGTGCAACGGTGACATGTGAACCTGAATATGGGTTCTTGCCATGCACGAGTGGGACTTGGGGTACGTTTTTCTTGGTTGTGGTTTATCAGTACTTGATGTCGGTTGGTCAAAGCTATGTTTCAGACGGATCCAATATGTTTTTCGGGTTGATCGGGCCGGGTATATATGGTGCCAGTTTCTTCCATATTCTTGCCAACTTCCCTACAATTTTCCTCGTCCTTCGTAAGCTTCATTTCCCTACTATTATTGCTAATGTGGTATTCTTGATATTTTTTTGGTAACCATGACTTCTTGGACCTTCAATGACTCAATACCTTGCTAACCAACTAGATCAGATAAACTAAATCATGTGATAGATAGTTGACCTTCAAGAGTATGTGGTAGGAATATAGCGGAAACGAAAAAGTTCAAACATTAGAACTCTACTAAGGTGTATTTTGGACATTTGGTTCTCTTGTGAACTGAAACGTAATTTTTTCTCTGTCTTTACATTTTTAAATAATGCATTTACATTCTAAATTAATTGAACATGTTAGGTAACTTCATATTTGAGGAATCATAGACAACTAATGTTGTGAACGTTTATATATTAATGGTATATTTGACTTAGAATACAATATTAATTTATAGCTACTTGAAAATTGGGTATTTGCCACTGCAATTTTTGTGGCAACACGATATAGCAAATCATATCCGTCGCAATGGATTTTTGCGACAGTTTTGCAACAAATAATATGGTGGCAACACCCTCTATATGTAAACGGGTAATCCAATTTTGCGACTAAGGTTATTTTGAGATCAAATTTATCAACTATTTACCTGTAGTAAGTTTGCGATGGATGTTCACCCGTTTCTAAACAGTTGCAAAGTTTGCGACAATTCGCGACTTGATTAGCAGCTATATTTGTGACTGTTCTGATTTCAGTCCTTAAACTGTAGCTAAATTTGGGGCCTTTTTGCGGTCTTCAATTTTCAATCATTTTTTTGTCGGTCACATATTGCCTGCTTGACCACAAAAAAATTGATATTTTTGTGACAATGATATTTGTCTCACTTTGGTTCAAACATGCTGTAGCAACAGATTTTCTACCGTAGTAATTGAATAAACTTTTGTTGGATATCTTGCTAGAGACAACTGTTGCAACAATTTGTTGTCCATCTGCCTGCCACTTTAATGTAATCATTTCGAGTTTAAAAAAGTCAATATATATAGCCGTTGAACAGGTCATTTGTTGCCGAAAATTTGTGGATTCTTGTTGCAAATTTGTGGATACTTGTAGGAAACATTGTAGCAAAAGCAGCCATTTTCTAGTAGTGTTTCTAGCACTATGTATAACTGTTTCTCAGGGTTATATATAAGTTGAAAAAAATCAATTTCTCATACCTTTTTTGTTGCCCTGAATTTGACACATTTTCAACAAAATGTTTAAATATTCATCAAAATAGTATCATTTTACATTCTCTAAAAATTTGCAATATATGTTCTTTGTTCAGAAAGATTTTCTTGAACATGATCTTTAACAATGCATGGTACTTCACATGCTAATCCAAGTTCAATATATACATTGTTATAAAGTTACAATATGTAATAATAGTAAGTTTTTTTGGGGGGAAATGTAACGATATTTACTTTTAGATAGGGGAAAATTAGCGTGATGCAAATACAAGAAATTAATTACAAACAAAATATTAATATTTGTTATTAATTTTTCAGAGTCAGGATTATCGGCTGATGAGGAAGGTGCGTATAGGATCAGTGTTCTAACAGGATCAGCAGTTATGAATCTAACACTGATTTGGCCCTCTGTCATAATATTTGGAAACTATAATATGGCAGATGATAATGATGATGATAATGACTCCCTTGGAGAAGATGAGCCATCTTTTTTAACAAAATTAACAGGTACGGAATAGTGCAAAAAACAAGTGACGAATCCAGAAACTTTTGATACAAAAGCAAAAAAAATAGTCTGGCTAAAACGGGTCGGGTAAAAAACATCAACTTAGATAAAAACAGTTAATAAATAGGTAGATTCTTATAATTATACTATACATTCATAAAATCCAGAACCAATAAAAAGAAATATTAAAACATTGTTATTATTTAAGAAGATATGTGTGTTTACATAGTAAAATATCAACTTAATTTTTTGTTTATTATGTCTTCCTTATGATTGTACTTTTTAGCATATGGTGTAACAACTGATATCGAAACAAGCTACACCGCGAGAATCATGCTTGTGTCATTGATCCCCTTTGTCATCCTCCAACACCCAGCAATCATCGGCTCAACATCAGTAACCCGAGTGATACTTTTAGTCACCCTCATCCTTGTGTTGTGTCTCTACATTATTTACATTATGTATCAGGTTAGCTAGCTAGCTTCTTGTATTTCGAACAATATACAAATCCCACAACTTTTGTTGGCTAATGAACATGAAAAATATAAAATTTCATATATCACTGAAAATAATTCTTTATAATTCTTTATAATTTACATGCAGATCTTCAAACCATGGGTTCAAAACAGGATATTCGACTATGTGACACAAACTTTTGTCAGTAGCAAATTGCAGACACTACTGTCTACAAAAGGAAAGCCAAATGTGCACCTAATTAAAGAGTTAGTACCTGTAATGAGAATGGAAAAATATCTTAATGTAATGGGTCATGCTATATCTACATGATTCCCATTTGATTTCACACAATCAAATGGTTGCCCACAAAACATTAGAAAAAAAGGCGAACTTCGAAAATTATTGGTCACAACAGCCGTTTGAATAGTATTCAGACGGCTGTTTTTAGCATTTCAAATTTCGAAAACTATTTTTCACGGTCGTTTGAAATGGTGATGGATTAGACGTCACATAATGTGATTATATATAGATGGCCCGAATGTAATATCCCGGGTTATACAAGTAGCAATTCCTAAAAAAAGCCTAGCTATATCTTATCTATGGGGTCGTAAACTGATAAAATAAACGAAATAAGTATATACAATTAATTAGTATTGTCTTAAAAATTGAGGGTTTTCAGTTATAACAAATCACTATGATTGAAGTTTTCATTTGATTTTCAGAATTTATGAGGCAGTTGACGTAAATCATGATGGCAAAGTGTCGAATGCCGAGCTGAAAACTTTAATATTGGGGATACAATTGCAGGAAGATGGTAAAATAAGTGATGACCTAGTTCAAAAGATCATGGAACAATTCGACTCCTTAGGCGATGAGATCATTCAAGAAAATGAGTTTGTTCGGATTTTAACCAAATGGGTTAAGGAAGCAAGGAAATCGAGCTCTCAGAACGATTATAGCCCCCTTAGCTTCTTTATTAAGCCCGTTATTAATGGGGTAACTTTCTATTTCTAAGCATATATGATTCGGCATGTTAATTAACATTGACTCAACATTTTTTAAGGCCTCAAGCAAACTCTAAAATCGAGGCTCTTTTCTTAAAAAAAGATTAGGAGTATAATGACACGCGTCTTTTGTATGTAAAAGACACACAATCACACATAATAGAGTTAAATTGTATTTTACATAAAAGAATACTCTATCAAGTATACCTTCTTTTTGTTCTTGCCAAAATTGAAAAATATAAACAAGATAGTAAGGTGGTATTATATTTATTTGTATAGGACGCAAATGAAGAACAACAAACAACTTTGATACCTATGGAAAGCCATAACAGTCAAAGTTCGAATTCGGTATTCGAGTTCTTAGAAGCTTTGTCGCTAGTTCTCTTTGGCAGTGTTGTGACGTTTCTTGTCGCAAAACCACTAAAAACAAACGTTGTGAATCTTTCTTATGATGCAAACGTCCCTTCCTTCCTCATCCCATACTTTACAATACCGTGTGCTTCTAACATAGCTAGTCTATTATCAGCAATAACCTCTGCAAGCCAAAAGACTGAACGAGCCGCATCTTTAACCCTTTCTCAGGTACATGCGCACTACTCTCCGTTCTTCTACTTAATATTTTCTTGGTGAAGGTTTAGATCACTTAAATTAATTATGGGTTTCCCTTGTTTAGGATCACATGACATTAACATGTGTATAATATTAATTATGGTGCGTGGTTTTTTTTATGTATAGTGGACCCCTTGCAAAAGTCGTTAGGCGGTCCCTAGACGGCCGACTCCCTTTGAGGGAGTACTCGGGAAGTACTCGGACATGATAAATATAAAGAAAATTATTTTTTTGTGTAATATATATATTTCAAATATCATAAGTTTACTAATATTTATAACAAAATAAGTGAATATCAATATAAATAAGAGAAATACATTTTTAAATACAAAATTATTCTAAAAATTGTTAATAAATAATTAAAAAAATGATATTCGTTTTTTAATATTATAGAAATACGAATTATGTTGTATTTTTAAGTTAAAATAGGCTAAAGTTAACCGACTAGATGTATTTCTGGCTTATGTTGACCACCTTTGAACAATTTTTAGTAACTAGGCGGAGTTAAAGAAACTCTCATCAACACCATACCTTGAAGCAAGTACTCGGCCTTGTAGACCTACTTTTACAACATTGGTGGAGCCTAGAGACTAGAGGGTATCAAATGAGACTTCTAAACATTTGAACCTGTATTAACATTATTAAAAAAAATCTTCAGCCTATTAATTAACGTTTTTTTAACAACGGAGACGGAATATTAATATTTTGTTCATCGGGCTATGCCCCGGTAATCTTGTAGCTAAGAACCAAAGGTCAATTGGTCTAGCCAGAGGTTTTCCAAGTTATGAATTTCGTCTTAGGTGGATAGGATGGGTCACTAAAATATTTATCAAAAATAAATATGAAGAATCAATAAAATAATATAAAGAATTACCTAAAACAAATTTATCAACATTTGAGTATTCAAATCCTGAATTATTCAAAAATAACATAAATAAAATCCTATCATGGGATGACTAGATACACATGGTAGAGGAATGCTATCACACCCCGACCAAAGGCGGTGGAACATGTAGAGCTGTAACGATTTCCTATAAGCGTATGACACTATTTAAAGCGACAATATTTAACAAACTCATTTCATTTCACACATCGAAAATGTCACATAACAATATTCATAAGTCGAATACAACAACATATCACAAAATGTATCAAATCAAATATTGTTCATTGTTATCTTAAAGGCATTTGTGACGTTTTCTCCAAGCATCCAAGATCAACCTAAATGCAAACCAGTAACATTTCATAAAATAAAGTTTGTCAACACAAAGGTTGGTGAGCAATTCATAGTTTTTTAATCATATATGTATATAATAAGAAAAGCCACAATCTTGTATACGAAACAACAAATAAATAGCAATAATTTGGATAATATGAGGTCGCTAATAAGAATGCATTAGCGGCACCGTCTATAAGAGAATACCAAATAGATTCAGATTTCATCAGGTCGTTAATAAGATTACATTAACGGCACCGTGCTATAAGAGAATACCATATAGTTCACGGATTTATGATTCAATCTTCCAAAAGAAGTAAACACATAAACATATAATCATGTAAGCATAGAACACCAAATCGAGCATTTATTTAAGTAAAGTATACATTAACGTTTGTGGTTTAAGGCTCCAGTATAAAGCATTTGATTTGAATAAGTATGAAATGTCACCCCAAAACAAAATATAGAAAAATGGGGTATGAAGTTACGCACGTTCAAGTAATAAACTTGAAAAGTTGGTAATTTGAAGATTTGCAGAACGACGAGTTAACGTATGAAGCCTAAATAAAAGAAAGTCTTGGATTTAGAAAGGTTGTCTTGAAGATCTTTAAATAAAATAATTTTTGCAAAAATTAAACAATTAAAGTTCAAGGTTTCAAATGTAACTATTTAAGAATTTATAATAATAACTCTTTAAAAATGTAAGTTTATTTAAAACCGGGTTAAAGTATCTAACCTCAATATTTACTTAACCTATGTTAAGTAATAAGGTGAGGGAAATGCTAAATGCAAGTTCCTTTGGGACAAAGATATTAAAACGGGTCTTTAACGAGTGTTCTGGTTGTTGGTTCGGGTCTTGATAATTGGTCAAACCCAAAGTCAACTTTCCAAAATGATGAATGTTATGAGATAACTCAATAAAACTTTATAAGACTTAACAAAGTATGCAGATCTATTGTTTTAGAACTAACAACGTACGTTAAGCGAGTATTCGGTTTTGTCGGTCCAAACTATGTTATGAGATCAAGTTGGATCCAACATTTCCAAGTATTTAAGAAAATAATAAAAATCATTTTGTAAACTATTTTTAGAGAAATATATAAGTCTTGATTACTAAAAACACACTTATGTGTCTTAAGCGAGTAAAAATTGGATTGGTTCGTTTTCTATCTCACAATATGTTCCTTGATGGTTTCTACATGCCCAAATATCATAGATCTTGTATAATAATTTATATAAATGAAAAATATGTTTACAACTAAAAACTTAACAAGTCTTTTAAGCAAAAGTTTCAGTTTGGTTCGGTTTCCATCTCCCAACGAGTTCATAGATGGATTCCACATGCTTAATATCAAGGAACTTGTAAAAATGATTTTTGAAACTCGAATCTAACATTAAACATGTTTAAACAACTATTTTAACAAACTAGTAAAAAGTTCGGTTCATGGTTTGGACTATTTACGGTTAAACCGAGGTTAGTATCTACCAACCTCCATCATGGAACTTCATAAATATGACAAAAAAAAAACTAAAAAGTGTAGAAGTTAGTCATGGTTAGTATGTGCAAACAAGTTATGTGTGTGTATATATATCAAGAACACGAAGTCCTCCATGAAACCTTGCATTACGAGGTCTGAAACTTAATCAACCGGAGTTGGAGAAGTAACTACCAAAGATAACAAGGGGTGTGTATTATATATATGTTGTACCACCATATTCAAGTGTTAGTAATGTTAGATGAACAAGTTAGAATGAAAGACTATGGTTAGTTTGACTTGAGAAGTCAAATCTTCAAGAATACATAAGAAATAACAACCTTGAATCTATGGAGTTTGAGAGAGAATTTGGAGATGTAGCAAGAGTAAAATGAAGAAGATGGGTGTGTGTATATAGGGAAGGAGTGAAGGGTTGGATATAAAGATTCTTTTATGGTTTGCATGAAAATAGGTATGTTTAAATGGTCAAACAATGCATAATACAAAAATCTCATATTTTATATATTTTATATATTCTAAATGACAAAAAACCAATATTTTATATATTTGAAATGTTCGGGTTACAAACGGGGTCGGGTTTACATAACAAAAGTGACCCGAAATTAACGGATGTAACAAATACATGCATCATCTAAAACATTTTAATCAAAGAAGAATCAGTTTAAACTATCTTAACGATAAAAAACAATCTAATTTAGTGACGGATCTAGCCTATAAGGTGTGGGGCATGGTACCTAAAATTCTATTTTTTATACGTTAGTATATTACCATTTTGTAACCAACCTCCAGAATTTTTAAACCGACCCAAAGAAAAAAAATGTTGCGTATGTCCACTAGTGAAACGCCCTAATTATATATGTTATCATTTTACAGATCTATTCAGGAGTCTCCATGAGTAGTATGAGTAGTTTGACGACATTTCTTTTTATTGTATATGTACGAGATTTGGCATGGGATGCCTCGGCTCAGGTTTTGGTTGTGTTGATAATATGTGGAATGATGGCAGTTTTCACTAGTACGAGGACAGTTTACCCACTTTGGACCGGATATGTGATTTATATGATGTACCCTATGTCGTTACTCATGTTGTATTTGCTTATCGAGGTGTGGGGTTGGTAATTAGTAGAATATATTAATGATATATACACATTGGCGGATCCAGCATACAAACGGGTGGTTCCCCGGAACCACCCGAGTTTCGAAATAATAGTGTACGGATATATAGAAGACGCGTAGGAACCACCTTATAAATTAAGAGGGAACCACCTAAAAAAAATTCCTGGATCCGCCACTGTATATACAGGATGTGTGACTTGTAAATTATATAGTCTTATCTTAAATTCTGATTGGTCGTCATTTACATGTAAAATATACAATAAGCTACGGTGCTATATATGGGCCTAACTTGATCTATATGCAATATGCATGACCTGCGTATATACTCATTGTAAATTTCTTTCAAAAAGTATTATATTTATAACATTATCCATTATTTATTTAAAATATCATTTGTTCAGACTGATTGGGAATTAGATAGTGATGTGGCCCATCGAGTTCAGGTAGGATGGTGTAGATGGAGATCAGTCACATGCATATTGTGCGACAAGAGATTCCCAACTAAACTAAAGGGAAAATTTTATAGAGTCGCAGTTAGACCTGCAATGTTATATGGAACAGATTGATAGGTCATCAAGAAGGCACAAGTACGGAAGATGAAGGTAGCATAGATGAGAGTGCTACATTGGATGCTGTGTGGACACACAAGGTTAGACCGAATAAGAAACGATGTGTTTCGGGAGAGATTATGGGTTACTAACATATCCGATAAGATAAGAGAGTGGAGATTGAGATGGTTTGGACATGTGAAGAGAAGACAGACGACGAATCCTGTTAGAACAGTATAAAACATTACTATAGAGGGAAGGAGGGGTAGACGCCGACCTAGATTGACTTGGGATGAGAGGATTAGGCATGATTTGCTAGACCTAAACCTCTCCAAGGACATGGTTGAGGATATGAATTCTTGGGACGTAGAATTAAAGTTAAGGATTTTTATGGAGAAAGGAATACCTTAAGGGCTACTATTTACCTTATTTTAGTCACACACCATTATGCTATTTTCTTGTCATATATAATATATTTTTATGTATTAGTAGTATTAATTTTACTACGTGCTATTATTAATTATATTACTGTGAACTTTGATCTCCTCTTATATTCCCGTAGACATATGCTCTTTTAGAGATGAGGGTCTCTCTGGAAGCCACCTCTTTATCCCTTTGGATAGAGGTACGGTGTGCCTACATCCCACCCTCCCCAGACCTTATTATAGCTTTGCTATTGGCGGATTCCACTGAGTATGATTGATTTATTGATTCAAAATCGTATATATATTAGCATGCATATTTCCGCATACATATGATATTGATTTAATTTAAAACCGAGTTGCAAAGCACAACAAGTAAACACTAGTGTAATAACTAGGGCCATTAAATGAATCGAACAAACACGGTTAATGACGTGTTCGTTTTCATTCATTTTACTATAAAGGAACATGGACACTTAATCGGACAAAAAATTTGTTCATGTCCGCCCTTAAAAAAGTAAACATGTTCATGTTCGTCTATGTTTGTTCATTTAAAATCTAAACGAATAGTTCATATACATAAATAAACATAAATGAACAAAGATATATAAACGAAAATAATGAACATATATGAGCAAACGTAAACTAATAAAATATGCAAACAAACATAAATGAATATAAATGATGAACACAAACGAATTTAACACATTAAGGAGATTATTCATCCAAAAACGAACATAAATAAACGACAAAATGAACATAAAGGAACACTCACGAACATAAATGAGCAAATAAAACATGTGTTCATGTTTGTTCTTTTATTAAATGAACGAACATAAACGAACTTCTTGAAAACGATTCACGAACTGTTTATTGAATATTTGTTTTGTTTACATATATATGAAACTACTAGTAACTATAGAGTCTAAGAGCATTCTTATCCCGTTCCTTATAAATATGTGAGTGTGTTTTGTAAATGATTATGTATGATTATGAGTGGTTGTGAGTATAGCAGAGTAGAAAGAAAATGTTATGTGAGAAAGTTAAATTTGGGTTTCTATAGTTCACACCGTATATTTTTAAATATTTTATGAAAGTTGTTGTGAGTGAAGAAGAGTGAAAATATAAGGGAAAATTCCCAAAATAAGCGTTTATGAAAACGTTTTCTAGGTTTTAGGTGTCAGTTGCAAGAAATTTCCAAAATAGGTATTATAAACTAGTCGTGACGAGTAGTTTATGATTACACATGAGTAGCTTGTAGAACCAATTAAAACTTACCACATGCCCTTAAATTAACCGTAACGAGCAAATTCACTAATCATTTACTCGTCACGACTAAATAAGTTTCTTGCCTCGTAATCAACGCCCACGAGTAATTCATACGTCCTTTAGTCGCGACGACTAGTTTACCTGGTTTACATTCCTTACACGAGTATTTTATTAGTAGTTAACTCATCGCGACTAGTTAACCTTACAATCTACTCGTCGCGACTAAAGAACTTATGAATTACTCGTGGGCGTTGATTACGAGGAACAAAACTTATTTAGTCGTGATGAGTAAATGGTTAGTAAATCTGCTTGTTATGATTAGTTTAAGACACGTGTCAAGTTTTAATTGGTTATACAAACTACTCGTCACGACTAGATTATAATACCTATTTTAAGAATTTCTTGCAAATGGCACCTAAAACCTGAAAAACGTTTTCATAAACGCTTATTTTGAGAATTTTCCCAAAAGATAATAATAAACGTAAAAAATATTATTTAATTAAAAATAAGAGATAAAATGTAGTAATTTTAGTGCAATTATATAGGTATAATAGTAAATAAGCTGGAAGCACTTTAATAATAATAATAATAATAATAATAATAATACTCCATCTGTCCCTTTAAAATTGTTATGGTTTGAAAAACACAAAGTTTAAGTTAGACTGAATGATTACTTTTTTTTTTGTTACCAAATGACGATAATGCCCTTGGCAATTGGGTCCATCAATATTGTTTATTAATATTAGTTATGTCCGTTTAAAGATAAACTTGGAAATTAACTAATAAATTTTGAAAGTGAACATTTGTAATTAGACAAATAAAATAGAAAATGTGGACACTTTTAGTGGGACGTAGGGAGTAGTAGTAGTAGTAGTAGTAGTAGTAGTAGTAGTAGTAGTAATATATTTTGTAGGGAAGATGTCATAGAACCTTTCAAAGAACTAGACAAAGACAAAACTTTTAAACACGTTAGGAGGGGGTACAAGTCCCACCAAGGATTTTCACTAACCGAGCCGAATCGAACGCATGTTTGCTCATACTCAGTTTGGTTTGAAAGCGAGCCGAACCAAGCAGATTGTTTTTAAAGAAACGAGTGATATTATTATGCTTGAAATTGGTTTGAAAGCGAGCGGCATTGTTCGACTTGGTTTCGCTTGATTTCGTACAAGGTTTTCAATTTTAAATTTCTAAAACTCCAAAATATTATTAATTCAAGATTTCAACTCTAAAATGTCTAAACTTCCAACTTTAAAATGTCTAAAACTCAAAGTTAACAAGAAAACATATATAAAATGAGCGACTAAGGTTTAAATTTGAATTTTTAAGTCAATAGAAAAAAGAGAAGTTTTAAAAAATCTAAAGAAAATAGTATACTTATATATATATACACACACACACACACACATAAAATTTACATGTAAAATTAATAAACAAAAAATAATTTGAGCAAAATGAATCGAACCAAATTGAGCGAGACTTTGTTTCTGCTTGGGTTTCTTTTAAACCGAATCGAATGGCTCATTTCTAAACCGAGTCAAAATTAAACGAGTACTTTATAAGTAATTTTCAAGGGAGTAACGAGTGAATGTCAAGTGATGGGCAGTTTAGACAACCCACGCATGAGAAGGATCAAAGAAATTTGTTGTTAAAATAAAGGGAAAATTCCCAAAATAAGCGTTTATGAATACGTTTTTCAGGTTTTAGGTGTCATTTCCAACAAATTCCCAAAATAGGTATTATAAACTAGTCGTGACAAATAGTTATGATTAACCACGAGTAGTTTGTATAACCAATTAAATCTTGCACGTGTCTATAAACTAACCGTAACGACCAGTTTCACTAATTATCTACTCGTAAATATTAAAAAAGTTTAAAACCTCTTAATCAACGCCCACGAGTAAATAAGATATCCTTTAGTCAAACTTTACGAGACACGAGTAGTTTATCAAACTAACCACGACGATGCGTTTGATTACCAAATGCATCGAACACGTTAGTTATACAAAATACTAACCGGAATGGTTAGTTTTATTGGTCAACTAGTCTTTACGAGTATATATGGTCAACGACTACTTTACATTCACTATACGAGTATTTTATTAGTAATTAACTCATCTCAATAAGTTCACCTGGTAAACATTACACATACAAGTAGTTTATGTGTAGTTAACTTGTCATGACTAAAATAATGAACATATATGGTTTCTAACATAGGTTCGGAAAAGTGCTCAGTTAATATGCCGGTTTAACGAAATAATAATTAATTACAGTTTAACGAAATAATAATTAATTACAGGTTATATGTTATTTATAATATTAATTACATGATTTAATACATTAATATAGTTATAAAACAAAGGATATAAAAAGAAACGGGGCTGGGGGGATTCGAACCCACGTCCCCCAGCGCTGGAACGTTTAACGCAACCAAACGTAACCAACTGATCTATAAGCTTTGTTGGTTATAACATCTGAACAAAATATTTTAAATTAAACCGACAGACATAAACCCAGATTTAGTATAAGAACCCTAGGTTATCTAATCAATTAAATTGTTAAACGATTGATCAAATTAGATTAGGGCTATTGTAGAACTAATTAATACGAACAAAACCATGTGATTAAATACCTTGAATGAATATCAAATTAGGGTTAAATGGGTCATGACTCTGACGGCACAAAAGTGATTAAGAACGTATACGCGCAGGCTACGATAATTCAATTAATGTTGGGGGTATAGTAGGAGATGGGTTAGAGATTGTGCTTGCAGGTTTAATTGAGTTATTATAGTCGTCTTAATGTATAACAAATAACGGGTTAAAGACGGTTTGATAATATAATCAATACATAATCAAAACGATCTTGATTCCTAATTCACGTTGTCGGTAGGCCGCAATAGGAAGGTATAACACGCGTTTGGTTTCAATTACATATTGGTTACGAAAATTGCGGCCCAAGTTACGATTTTGTATAAACGGGTCTCATAATCGGGTCTTTGGTAAACGGGTCAGATTTGAATAATAATATATATGTGTATAATTTGCATTTTAGTCTTACAAAATAAGGGGAAACAAAAGTACATAATAGTTTAATTAGGGTAGTTTTTGCCATAAATCGTAAGTTGTAATTATATTTTATATAATTAATTAAACCAAAATATAATAATAAATCTCTCAATAAACGCAATAATTTATCGTATAAATTTCCCGAATATAAAAACGGGTCGGGTCTTGGTGTTTAATACGTCATATGGAAACCTGAGTTGTTACAGTCTCCCCTACTTTAGGGAATTTCGTCCCGAAATTAAAGGATACTATAACAAACCTTTTAAACTTTGAGGAAAGGAATATTTTAAAATAAAAATTAAAAATTTATCATAGCACAGACTTCGAATAGTTAAAATAACGCTCCAAATGGGAATCCGATAAGGGCACTTATATATTGGATGTACCAGCAGCGTATCCACCATGTTCTTATCATTTATTTTTACATTTTTTACCGTTATCTCAACTATTTTGATTCTATATTATGACACACAATCTTACGCATCATGATTTCATGCGAGGACTTCGATAATTATGTTCCAAACCATAATTATTGTTATCGTTGGACGGTCCACATGATTCGTCTCATCGTGTGTGTTTACAAAGCATTTGAGTAAAACATGATTTTGAGGAAACAAAAATGTTTAAGGAGTTTTAATTTAGAACACTAGAAAGTCACCAATGTATAAAATAATTTCAATATGTTATAGTGGATTAAATAAAGCAAAGAAATTTTACAATGAATTGTAAACGTGAAGATATAAGTATTTAAAGTTGGAGAAGGGGTAGCTTATAAATAGTTAAGGTTAATGAAGGTAACGAAATATGATAGAAGTAGGCTTTAATAAACAATCTATTTAATCAAAACAAACTTTATTAATTAGATAGAAGGTAAATAGTTCAAACTGGAAATAATCCAAGGTCATGAAGAGGCGCTACAATACGTAATTAAGAAAAGACAAAAGAAATTAAGATAGATAAAGAAAACGACAAAAGTCTTCGTGGTCCTATGTAGCTTAATTAACGTGACTTGAAGTACCATGAGCAGTTGCATTCATAGGAGTTGCAGCAGTCGAGGTAGATTGATTTGGGGTAGCTTGAATAGTTCGCAACAAGGTTGTTTGATGAAAATATGTCTGGTAAACTTGAGCTTGTGGTTGTGGGGTGTGGTAGTGTTGGGTTAAGTAAGGTTGACCTTGATTGATGGGAGGAGCTTGAGGGACATGAGGTTGATGGGTTTGAGCCTGGTATGCATGAGTCAGGTAGTATGGTGTAGCCGTAGATTGGGCTTGATGAGCTTGGGTAAGTTGAGGGCACGCATTTCGGAGGTGATTTGGGTTTCCAAAACTGTAGCAAGCACGGGTATCAGGAACACCGGGTTGAGCAAGAGGAGTAGGTTGTTGCGGAACAGCTTGTGCAGCAGGCGGGACACGGCATGTGTTTGCAAGATGGCCATAACGGTTACATTGGGTGCAACGACAGCATAGAGATTTAACCGAGTGATGATGATTACAAATGGAGCATTACGAGGAAGGACCGAGGTAAGGATTCTTATTTGAGGATACTTGCAGGTAGGATTTGTTGCAGCAAGGTCCTTACGTTTCTTATTGTGAGGGTGAATGGAGGTAATTTGTTTGTAGTCACCAGCAGGGGAATGAGTGGGAAAAGTTGAATTGGTTGCATTGATGTTTTGAATTTGCGTCACTATCCTAGGGATCACAGCAGCTATCTCTTTGGTTATACAAGTAGCTATACGGTGGTCGTGAGAATCAAACGATTGATATCGAGGATAACGTTGGTTTGTTGAATGAGACATTCTATAAGGACCAAAAATAAGGATTTATAAAATGAAGGATAAATTGAGGAACCATAATAATAGTGAAATGTTTAATTACGTGAAAATAATAATGTTGTTTTAATAAGTGAGGAATTGCGTCATGAGGATTAAAAGTAAAAGTTTATAAGATGAGGGGGGTACATTGCGTAAATAGTTATTAAATGATGTAGTCAATAAGATTAATGTGTGATAACTACATGAGGAGTTAAGTTAGTTTAAAATTTAGATTACTAAGTTTACAATAAACTAACGAAATATAAATTGTGGATGTTGGCCTCCCATGAGTTTTCCATGGCAATTTGAATGGCCCAACGAACTAACGAAAAACAACTGAGTTGGACAGCCCATGAGCGTTACATGGCAATTCGATTGTCCCAACTAATTAACGAATTAACAATGCAATGAAGTTTGTCGGCCCAATGAGCGTTACACGGCGTTTTAACCAACCAAACTAAATAACGAACTATCGAAATAAATATGGGTAGTCGGAGAATCTTGTGAATCACCACGTTGATTACTCCAACAAAAATACGAAATCAAGTTAAGAAATGAATAGTAGGAGTGTCCATGGGTTCCATGGATTTTTCACCCAACCAACCATTTAAATAATGGAACACAATAATCGGGAAAACCGAGTTTAACCATGAATCACCGTGAATTCAGTTAAAATTAACCTACGGTGTCGGTCATATGGCATTTATGGGTTTCGCTCAGGTCCATAGGATTGAGTACTGTGGTCAGGTTATCACCCAGGTAAGGAATAACTTCTTACCTTTGGTTTTTGGACCGTTTTACCAGTGCCCAACTCACAGTTTCTCTTCCCCATTCATTTATCATAGGGACATGCCACATAACCTAGTCTTAAGGTTTACGAGTGAAAACAACAGGTGGGAATTCTTAAGGAATATCCCGAAAATAAAATCAATCTAATTTCGAAAAGTTTTCTTTGAATGTTGAAGCATAGCCTCGGAGTTCGTGTGTGTGCATAACAATAATTAATAAATAATTATCTAAGAAAGCTGTAACAATTTAAAATTGAACACATAAAGGTAAACAAATAGGCACGTATAGGGTTCCTAAACACGTGTCTAAGGCAATTTCTAACGACATGTCTTAAACCTTCGGCTCTGATACCAATCTGTCACACCCCAATCTACGGCGGAAATGCCGGGACGCGAACTGATTATCACAGCTCTCAAGGTTACTATCATGCACAATATAAGTTTCAATATCTATTTAATATTTTCAAATAATTCAAGTACAAAATACAACTTATTAACCAAACAACAATTACAAATTAAATTCTTGATCGTATCATTTCTAACTTAAATTCTTCACTAACTCTTCACCAACCTGCATTAAATTCCTACGAAACCTGCATATGCGTTTAAAATAGAATTTAGTCAACAACACATGTTGAGTGAGCAACACACCGGTTTAGTTGCAGATATAGTATATATAACAAAATACGTAGCTGCAACAAGTCATATGAGAATAACAAATTAACCAAATGAGCAAGTATAACTGATATGTCGAGAAGCACAAAGGCTAACGATTGGCGTACGATCATACTAGACTGAGATTATGTTGGAACTCTCCGAATGCGAAAGAATACAAAGCAAATAAGCACATAAACAAGTAAGGTATAAGTTGTTAACACATAAGACAATAGTTGCAGTTTTGAGTATAAGTATATATGATAAATATAATTACGCATATATCCCCAAAACGTGAGAAAACAGGTAAAATAGGAGAATGTGGTACTCACCTGGTAGAGAAAGCAAACGAGATAAACAAAGATACGAAACCACTACGTGAAAATTGACCTTCGGCCACACGAAAAAAGTGTGGTTGTAGGCCTTTAGCCATACACATTTGGTTCAGGTCATATGTGGCCAAAGGTCGCGACACCGTGGGTATGATATGCCACACAGAGTTTTTAGTGGCCTTATGTGGTAATAAGTGTGGCTAAAGGATACAGGAATTAGTTGTTGGCCATCAAGAAGCCTCTCCAATAAGTGTGGCTAAACGGTAGAAAATGGCCACATGACAATTTACTATGAGTGACCATTGCATCTATATAGCCACATGAATTCATGTTTCAGCCACATGAATTTTATATCAATGTGGCCAATAGGGTTGTGTTAAGCTTGCATTGTGACCTATACCGTGTGGATATAGCAAAGAAATGGCCACTTAAATTTAATAATAGGGTGGCTAATTATATGATATAGACACTAGATATTACATTAAAAGTGGCTAAATTTGTTTACTTGCCACTCAAAAACTCCTTCGTAGATTATAGTGTGGCCATTGTCTTACCGTTTGTCACACATAATGTTTTTCCTAATATATAGTGTGGCTATTGTAAAACTTTTCGTCACACATAGTGATGTACTGTGTGGCTAATCATATCTTATAGACACTGGAGGTTATTGTGAATGTGGCTAAAAATGTGAACTTGCTAGTAAAAAACTATTTTGTAGTTTGTGGTGTGGCCATTGTCTTACCATTTGTCACACATAATGCTTTTCCTAATTTAAAGTGTGGCTATTGTCAAACTTTTCGTTACACATAGTGAGGTACTGTGTGGCTAAAAATATCATATAGACACTGGAGGTTGTTGTCAATGTGGCTAAAAATGTGAACTTCCTAGTCAAAAACTCTTTTGTAGTTTGTGGTGTGGCCATTGTCTTACCGTTTGTCACACATAATGCTTTTCGTAATTTAAAGTGTGGCTATTGTCAAACTTTTCGTCACACATAGTGAGGTACTGTGTGGCTAAAATAATATCATATAGACACTGGAGGTTGTTGTCAATGTGGCTAAAAATGTGAAGTTGCCACTCAAACACTCTTTTGTAGTTTGTGGTGTGGCCATTGTCTTACCGTTTGTCACACATAATGCTTTTGTAATATAAAGTGTGGCTATTATCATACTTTTCGTCACACAAAAATGTTTATGTTGTGGCTAATGGTCATTTATAGACTCTAATTTTTGTAATTTCAGGTGTGGCTATTGTCTTACTTTTGGCCACACCTATTTAATGTGTTCTATGTGGCCAAATTGTGTGCAATTAGGCAATATATAATTATTTTTATTTTTTGTGAAGTAATATAAAACAGCTATAAGTAAGCATGAGAAAACAAAATTAGAAACAAATTATATTAACAATAATATTCACTTAAGCAAATGTATATGCAAAATATCTTACAAAATATAAAAATAACGACCACCTATATACTAGCTAAGGCGTCGGTTTTCTTGGCACTGCTCCTTGTCTTATGTTTGGTCACCCGGTCTATCGTTGTGTACTTTGCCTTTGCCTTCTTGCCAGCTCTGTTTGGTTCTTTTGAGGATGGGAGTGGTGGTTGCTGGAACAACAGAATATGAAAAACAAATATGTATAATTAATGTCGTATTTTGTAATTGAATAGAACAAAATAGTATGCATACATACATATCGAACGTTCGTTTAATTGTTCGTGAACCTTTCGGTGGGAAGTTCGTTTATGTTCATTTATCTTTGTTCAATTACGTTAGTTTAGATTATAAACAAACGAATATAACGAACACAAGTGTTCATTTTTTAAACTAAAAAAAAGAACATAGATATTTGTTTGGTTAAGTTAAAAGGGAACAAACCTCCTGGTCACATAAGATTAGGTGTTCTGGCCAAGCAACATAAGTACCAATTGCGTTGCCAACAATCGTAATTTCACCTGCCTCACATGGAATAATTGCTTGTTCCTTTATGGCTCCATCAATACTAACTTTATAGCAACCCTCCGGGATTGCTTTTCCATGCACTTGTTGTGGAACCGGTGACCAATGAACTTTACCATTTGCCACCTTGTTACGCTTGTCAGGTACACACAAACGACACTCATACATCTATAAACCAGCATGTGAAATTAAGATGGCTTAGTTGATGTCAATATAAAAGTACATACCCATGTTGGTGGGAAATTAACAATGTTTCGCGCAGTACATACCTTTATTTCAGCAGGTGGGGAAGCTTCATCCATAGATACATCAACTTTTCTTTTACGGCTTCTCCGTTTTACCTAAAAACCATTCAATAAATCAATCAAGAATTAAAGGAAAAACTGAAATTGCCAAATACTTACTGATGGTTTTTTCGAGCCGTTACTATCCGGAGTGTGGTGTAGTTGTGTTGATGCTTGGTCAACATTGTTCTCTACAGGCTTCATTGGTAATATAAAAGAAATTGGAATTGTTAGACTTATTAGGTTATAAAATATAAAAACTGAAACTGCCAAATACTTACTGATGTTGCGCTATGGGGATCGACTACCGTTTGGTCAACACTTTTTTCTACAGGCTTGGCCTGCAATTCGTTAATAGAAAATGAGCACACTCACATTGGAAACGAATTATAAAAAGTACTGAAATTGTCAAATACTTACTGATGTCGCGATATGGGGTGCGGGTACCGTTTGGTCAACACTTTTTTTCCACAGACTTGGCCTGCAATTCGGTAATAGAAAATGAGCACACTCACATTGGAAACGAATTATAAAAGGTACTGAAATTGTCAAATACTTACTGATGTCGCGATATGGGGAGCGGGTACCGTTTCGACAACTATTTTATCCGCAGACTTGGCCTACAATTAACTTATGCAAAATCATCACACTCACATGGAAAGTTAATTATTAAAACAAATCAATCAAACTGTCAAATGCTTACCTGAGAAACGGATTCTTGTTGCACAGCCTCACCTGAGGTTAAGATGTTTCCCACAGAACTGGCCTACAAATCAATTTATTAGGTTATGGAAAATGAAAAATCACATGGAAAGTTTTAAAAAAACAAAGAAACTGTCAGATACTTACTGGTGCTGGCATTTTATTTTGCGCCACAGCACTAGTACTTTGGTTAGAACCAACCTGGTTGGGAACAGGATTTACCTACGAATTGTGACAAAAACAGTGCCAATTATGTATGTCGAATGCATTAATTAATATGTAGCATACGTCACTTACTTGACTTGCCGACATCTGCGGCAACAATCCTTCGAGATGTCTGAACCCGGCCTCAAATGCTAAATGTTCCTTCTGACCGCTTGCTAGCATAGCATTCGTGGATTCAAGTAGAGTCGTCAACCTGTTCACCTCTTCATCTCTCTGCACAGTCTCATACTCGAGTTGGGAAATCCGTTTCTTAAATAAGCCTTTTACCCGACTCACACCCCAATATTTACCTGTTGTCAATCCGTACCCAATCCCTTTCAAAAATCCACATTTCTCTTTGCTAAGCACTAAGGTGACAACATCTGTGCACGGTTCAAGTGCCAGGGCTCCGGAGGCGATCTGCTACTCATGCTGAACCTGCAAGAAAACAAATATTCTAATACACTTGTAACACGCTTATGTATCCACATCAAGTGTTGAGACAAGTTATACAAACTCAAGTTTTTTTTACACCAATATAAGGCAATGAATTGACTTTAACATGATTTAAAAAGTTTAATACTAAAATATACTAATTTGTTTGCCACGCCTTCGACAACAGCATTCTTGTATGAACCAGCTTTGTCCTCCCTTCCTTTCATCCACATTAATGCATGGCCAGAGATCTCATCCGGTTCAATTTCCTTCTTTTTGACCTTGTAAAATATTCAAGAGAAAGAAGCTGACGGTCATGCGTTAGACACATAACCAACAAATCATTGAACTAGAGAGAAAGCAGCTGACGGTGATTACTAGTTTCTCTCGAAGGTAGGTATAACCCCCTCGTCCCATGTGATTATCAAAAACATTCTTTGCTCGAGCTCCCTTTGATGAAGCCGATTTTTTCTTCAACCACACATTATAATCATTTCATTATATTTAAACAAAAAACATAAACCATATATAGTCTATCAATCTACGTTTGTAGAGTAGAGGATTTATACCTGAAACTGCTTTGATTGTGTGTATTCAATGAAGCGATCCCAGTCTTCTTGCCTGATCATCGTCCTGTGTCCCTTGGGTATCGCCTTCAGTTTCAGAGGTTTACCGATGTTCGGCATAATGTATTCGGCATACATTTTTCTTCTGAAATCCCGAAGAAGGTGTCCGAGCCGATTCATCACAGAAGGCCTGCTACACGCCTCAATCTCAAAATATTTCTGTATAATATAATACAGTAAAGGTAAATTACATCTCAAAATATAAAATGCACAAATAAAAATAAAGAATAACCGTTATTTGTTCCCACATTTTATCTCTAAGCTCCTCTGTGACCTCCCTCCAACTTAAATGTCTCAAGCCAACTATTTCCCTTACAACATCCCCTAAAAAACTTGCAAACTTTGATCTGTTTTGGCCAGTGAACCTACCCAGATTATCAAACTCCACTTCCAGTCTGACACCACTAGAGTTTGCATATTCGTTACGTAGCTTAGGTAACCTCGTCAACCCCCTTGTAGGTTTTTTCGTAATAGCAAACCTGTTGATGGGTTCGATAACCATCGTCCCTATATCATCGTCCCTACCAGTCTGACCGTCGTCGTTGTTGGCTTCCTCGCTGGTGTAGCCTTCTGATTAAGCGTCGTCGCAGTCGTTGGCTTCCTCATTGGAGTATACAACATGTTCTTCTTCGATTCTTTCATCGATAAGCTTCATCGTCGATTGTTTTTTAATAATTTGGAGTGTAATTTGGAGTATAAATCACTGTCGCCTGATTTGTGGAGTGGAAAAATTTTAATAATTTGGAGTGTAATTAGATTTTTGGAGTGTTAAATGTAATTTGGAGTTTTTGAATATTTGGAGCCAATATCTTGGAGCTTTTTGAGTTTTGCCTCCCTTTTAATTAAGAACCAATAGATTATTGGCATAGTTTTTACGACAGAGAACCTGTGGCTGAAAATAGACACTTTACCAGAAGATGGTTGGATAAGCGTGTATTGCGTATTAGGATATTTATATATGTTTATGTACATTAGCGTGTTACAAGCGTAATAGTGTTTTTTAACAAAGTTTTTTTTGTTTTATTTTTAGATTTAACCAAGTTTTTTTGTTTTTTCGATTTGTTTTAAGATACTCCATAATTACCATTCATTAAAAGTTTTCATACAAAAGGCACCATTACAATACATTCCATGAATCAAAATAAGAGTGAATAACAAATAGATGATACAAAAAACTATAAAAGTAAAACATTTAAAAGCTAACCAACCAACATTCAACACAATAAACTAAAAAGTATATCAATACAACCATACAAATACAAATAACCAACCAAATCACAAATGTTCCAAATTTCACCAAAAACATCACCAAATATTTCCCAAATGTTCCAAACATCACCAAATCACTAATCAACTTTTAAAACTAACAAAGTAGCTTCATTGAAGTCATACTCAAATCTGTACTTATCACGAATCTTTATTTCATTTTCCACCTTGAAATTTTTCCATTTTGGTAACCAATATCTGAATTTCAGTTCCGACAGTTCACCATGAAGTCTCATTTTTTTAAGACCTTCGGGATTGACCAAAGTGATTGGCATTCCATCATAGGCATCAATCTTGGTGGCAATGTGACGCGGAAGACGCTGTGAAAAGCAAATTTCAAATATACTTGTAAATAAAAAAGAAATTTAAAAATTCAATTTACCAATTTCTTGGTGACGTTCATGTGGAAGACGATTTTTGAGTCATCATCTTGCTCATCAAGATGAATTGGGTTTTGGGAGGAACTACCTTGATTGCTTAATTGATAGTTGAGAAACAGCTGATTTGGACCAGGAAGGATAAATTCTATGCCATCTTCATGAAAGACATTAATATGAAATGTCTTATCTGATATGATTTCAAACACAGCAAACGAACCACCTTTCAAGTTGGTTTGTTTAAAAACCTCAATCCATCCATCCTCTAGCCTACAACCCATTCCATCCCAAACACATGAAAATTTAAACATATATCTATCTGGAGGAATAAGCTCAAAAAGCGAATTCATATAATTGTCACCAAATTCTTGAATCACGTACCACTCAGGGAAATCCTATTAAACATGTTAATTAAAAGACATTTGAATTTGGAAACAATCATTAAAAACAGAAATTAAAACTTACCAAGTAATGGACGTGTCGGTTTCTGACTGGAATACATATCATAGTACCGGATTGATCATTTACGTTTCTTTTGAAAGTAAACATATTCAACATAGATCTTGATTTAAGCTCAAAAACAACATATGTTTCAGCTTCTATACAACATTCTCTGATTAATTCAGTCCAACCGGTTCCAAAGTAAAAGTTATCAAGTACTTTGATTATAACAACAGAAAACGTTCTACCACTTTGATCATAAATCAAACAACAGCCGGTATTTGATTTCATGTCAGCAAACATTGGTTGAACAGCTTTAGGAATGAGCTATAAGTAACACAAAAAATGTTCTTAGAATGTATATGTTGTAAAACTATAAAATGTTTCATAAAAAAAATTAACCAGATAACATTAGCATACCATCCTACTCATGGAATCGATGTCGATATCTACCAGGAACTTAATTCCATTATTGAGACGTGGCATTTTTATGTTCTTACCAGGATAAATTAATCAGAGTTACAGTAAAGCGTAGTAGAAGTCGATTTAGGGTTTTGAAGTTAAAAGGGTTTTGAATTTTGGTTTTATTTATTTCTACACATTTAATTATATATATATTTTGGTTTTTGTTTTATAACTTTTTAAAAATAGTATAAAAACATTTACCTTTAGTTTTTTTTACTAACATTCCGGTATTAAATTTCGTTAAAAGTTGAGTTTTTTAATAAATCGTATTTTTTAAAAAAAATTAAAAATTTTATCCATTATTGAAGCATTATCTTAACCGTTAGTAAGGTTTTCTGGATAAGATTTACAACTTCGTAATAGAGAAGCTCATAACATTCTAGTGTTATCATTATCATATGTAGTTTTGTATCATTATCATCTTCTAGGTTATCATCATCACCATATGTGTTATGATGATGATCAACATCATAAAGTTATCATCGTTATCATGTATTATAGTGGTTATCATCATAATCATTGATCACCGTCACCATGAAACGGCATAATCATCATCAGACGTGCGGGTAATCAACGTGGTCATTGTATAGGCTATCGTAGTCGGCGTTGATCATACGGGTAACATATATCTCGCTATCAGTGTCGTCATCATCGTCACACATCATCATCATCATCAGCATCATCATCCGATTGCCATGTACGGGATGTAGTCAGCATCGTATGGGTTATCGTAAACAAAACGCCTAATATTAGCGATCACTGTCGGCACCATCTTATGAATTGTTGTTGTCATCAAACGACATCATCAATCGTACATGCTACCATCAATATGACCATCATATACGTTATCATGGTCGTCGTCATTCATACGGGTTACATGTCATTAAACATCGGTGTCACCATCATCAACAACATATATATATATATGTGTGTGTGTGCGCGCGCGCGCCTGTGTGGCGTATTGTCACATAGGTACATATAATTGGTTCTCATCATATATATGTGTGATCATCATCATAGACGTCATGCTCGTCGTACGAGCTACAGTCGCCATCATATGGGTTGGCGTAAGCAAACAGTACCATATAGGTTAGCAGCATCAATATGATAACCACCACCAACCCAGGTAGTTATATTATCATCGTCTCGTCATAATTGGACCAATCATCATGGTCATCATACGGGATAGCACCGTCATTGTCTCATGTATTACATATTCGCAATCATACTACACACCACCTACTACCACCATCCACCGCCCACATTCGCCACAACGACCCCCAGCACCAACCACTAACCACACTCCACCACCACCCACCACACCACCACCACCCAATAATATTATACCCATCCACCACCACCACCACCACCACCCACCCACCACCACCACCACCGACATCCACCACCACCACCCACTGCCCACCACCATGAAAGGCCCCGTTACCGGTGCCTCACATTTGGACGTTGGATTTACTCATTAACATAGTTCTAATCATCAGAGTTAATAAAAACATTCGCGAAACATAAAAACTTTCATAAAACATTTCATAACAATCCAAAACTTGGCTTAATCAAACAACTTGTCTTTCAAAAACTAAGTAATTAAAACATAACACGTCTTGAGTCTTCCGATGCCAGTCTCTTATTCGCTTGCCACGTGTACCCCTCAAGCTAGCTGCCTCATTCTACTTGCCTGCATGCATACTAAAAGTCAGCTACACTGAGTGAGTTCTAGTTAATCACATAACATACAAACATACATACATACATACTTTCATAGTTTATTCCATACATACTTAACTTCATATCTTACGTTATAAAGGGCATTACGCCCTACTTTCCTCGAGTATTATAAGGGCCCTGGTCCCTCTTACCTCGAGTATTATTAGGGCTCGGTTCCCTCTTACCTCGAGTATTATTAGGGCTCGGTTCCCTCTTACCTCGAGTATTATTAGGGCCCGGTTCCCTCTTGCTTCGAATATTAGTAGGGTTCGATTCCTTCTTCGTTACCATACAACCATACATCATTTACATTCATTCATATATCCTACATATCATATCATTATTTAACATAACATTACAACTCGACAATACGTGCAATATCCGAAGATCGTTCACGTACTGACAAGTAATCCTTCATACTTTTCACATAATCACGTAAGCATATATTTATCACTTAGGATAAATGTATTAACAAACACATCGAGTATGCACACAGCCCCGAAAACATAACAAGTAAATGGGGCTAGAAACTCACCTGGATCCTGTTTCTTTCTCCGTTTATCGTAATTCTCTTCTTTAATTGTACCCTGCTAACTGTATATAGGGTACACGTATTAATATTGGTTCTATGTCGGAAGTAATCTATGGTCATTGTATTACATTATACTTTGATTATTTTATTTAAATCCTAGTGTATACGGCTTTTAATTAATTAATATTCCTTTTTCTTTCTTTAATATTTTAGCTTAACATCCTAGATTACCCTTTGGACGTATAATGATGCGGGTACGCGTATGCGTATATTTATACTCACACATCTAATTCACGGGTACTTATATATATACATATATAAGTATAATGTGTTCGAGTCTTAACGCGACCGGATCTTATTATTATTAATTATACTATAAATAACCCAAGGCATTGCAACGAGTTTGTACATCTATTTTGTAATCGGGTTTATATGTTTTAAGTGTTTGAGTGACGGTGTGATCGAGTGTTCGGAGTGTAATAGGATTTGAATTTGTAATTGGGCTTGGCTAAGTCTTGGGCCGGGTTTTGATAAAATAAATAAAGAACATAAGGCCCATCCTTCTTATCTCATTCATCTGCTCACCCACATGTCTCCATCGTCTTTCTTTTTTTTGTTCTTTTCTGTTTCCCTACAGCAGCTTCAAGAAAGCAAGTCTCCCAAAAATCGATTACAATGTAATCGAGTGTAACAGTGAAATCGACCAGGTATTGTAAGTGAATCTCGTGTGTAGCTTCACCATGTAATCGATTGACAGATTGTATGCGAGTTTGGGTCCAGATTGTATGCGATTATCGGTGTATTCGAGTTCAATTGTAATCGACTGTATCTTTGTGTTCGAGTTTACTATTGTAATCAAATTCCAATTGTAAGCGAAATCTATTGTAATCGATTGCATCTTTGTGTTCGAGTTTACCATTGTAATCGAATTCCAATTATAATCGATCTTCAATTGTAATCGACCTCCGATTGTAATCGAATTCAAGGTTGTAAACGAGTCTCACATGTAATCAATGGCAGATTGAAATCGATTATCTTGTATGCGAGTTAACAAGGTCGGTTCAGTTGTAAGCGAACTACAGTGAATGTAATTGAACTTGTATTGTAATCGAATCTTGGAAAGTCGATTACATCATGTAATTGATATTAAAGTTTTCGAACTCCACTGTAGCGATTCACAGAGTATGCGAGTCTGTATGTATCTATTTGTAATGTATATGTATGCGACTGTGTTGTATGTAAGTGGCCATGTGCTGCCACTGTTGTCTTTCTTTTGTTATTATTATTATTATTATTATAAACCTTTAACATGAATCGATCTTTCCTCTTAAGCGCTTTCGTGACCATTTCCGTGTAAGGCTTGACTCGGGAAATTATAAAGTTTGGATCTTTAAACCTTAAACGTTCAAGAATAGATTTTTAGGGTTCCTTTTAACAAGTCGTTTCCATTTTGGGTTCGTTTCTTTTAATATTAACATCAAGTTTTCAACTTTAATGTTCGTTTAAAGCCGATCTACTCTAGATTCAAGTTTCAAGACTAATCGTTTATTAAAACATGAACTTTAAGATCAAGAACATACATTTATGGGCTCGCTTGGTTTCGGCTAGCTTGTTTATGAATCTTAAATCTTGGATCTAGCTTGTATATAGAAGATCTAGTAATAGTTAGCTAGATTTGGCCTCGGATCTCTTTCTTTCTCTCTTGGCCGTTTATGTATAATAAGGAAGGTGTGTGTGTAGAGATTTATGGAAAGGATGGAATAAGAGTTAGGGTTTTAGGATGGTTTAAGGGAGTATTTATACCCTTGAAGCCCATGGACCTAAAGCCCATACTCTTTAATCCTTTTAATTATTCCAAGTCCAAGATCTTTTCTATGTTTAATATTAGTTAGACGTTAACGCCCGATAACTTAACACGACTCTCTTTATTAAATATTAAAATAATTATTTAACACATGACAACTTAACGAAAACTTTATTTAATATTATTATTTAACATTATAATATTTGGGATGTTACAAGTCTTCCCTCCTTAAACAGGTTTCGTCCCCGAAACCTAACTATTACTTAAACAGATTAGGGTAGAACTTGCGCATCTCATCCTCAGCTTCCCAAGTAGCATCTGAACCCTTGCGATGCTTCCATATAACTTTCACTAAGGGTATAACTTTGTGATGAAGTTGCTTCTCCTTGCGATCAACAATCTCTATTGGTTGCTCAATGTAGTTCAGCTGTTCATCCACCTCGATGTCCATCAATGGCACGTGAGACGTGTCATCATCTAGACACTTCCTGAGATGGGAAACATGGAAGGTTGAATGAATTCCTTCTAGCTCATCGGGTAAATCCAGCTTATAAGCTACTTCACCCACACGATCTATAATCTTAAACGGTCCAATGTATCTTGGACTCAACTTTCCTCTTTTCCTAAAACGGATAATCCATTTCCAAGGCGAGACCTTGAGCATCACATTGTCACCAACGTTATACTCAATCGGTCGTCGCCGCTTATCCGCATACGACTTCTGCTTGTCTTGAGCGGCTTTCATTCTTGCTTTAATCTGATCGAACTTTGAAGATGTCTCTTGAACAACCTCTAGGCTTCCCATTTCTTTCTGACCAATCTCACCCCAACACACCGGGGTCCTACATCGTCTACCATAGAGCATCTCAAACGGTGGCATACCAATACTTGAATGGTAACTGTTGTTATAGGAGAACTCTGCCAGGTGCAGGTGATCATCCCAACTTCCCCCAAAGTCCAAAACACAAGCACGTAGCATATCCTCAAGGATTTGGATCGTCCTTTCAGACTGTCCATCTGTTTGAGGATGATACGCCGTACTAATGTTCAACCTCGTTCCCATAGCTTCATGGAACTTTTTCCAAAACCTCGAAGTAAACCGAGTATCTCTATCTGACACGATCGATAACGGTACTCCGTGTTTAGTCACAACCTCTTTAATGAACAAGCTTGCTAACGTTTCTGACGAGATAGCCTCTCGTATAGGCAGGAAGTGAGCACTCTTGGTCAAACGTTCCACAATCACCCAGATGGTATCGTGTTGCTTAGCTGTACGAGGTAGCTTAGTTACGAAATCCATAGTGATGTGTTCCCATTTCCATTCAGGTATTTCAAGCGGTTGCATTTTCCCATAAGGTTTCTGATGTTCGGCTTTGACTTGTAAACAAGTTAAGCACGTACTAACATAGTCCACCACGTCATTTTTCATTCCTGGCCACCAGTAGTCTCTTTTCAAGTCTTGATACATTTTCGTAGCTCCAGGATGAATCGAGTATCTTGATTTATGAGCTTCATCTAAGATTCGACCTCTAAGATCACCATGGCATGGGATCCACATACGGTCAAACCTAGTCTTAAAACCATGAGTGTTTTCCATCAACTCATCTTGCTGGCCATAAATTCTTTCTTTCTTCACTAAATTATCATCTACTAACACCTCTGACTGCACCTTGATGATTTCTTCAAAAACACTTGAATTCATAATCAGCTGGTATGACCTTACGGTTGCAGGACTTCCTCATTCTTACGACTTAACGCATCGGCGACCACATTAGCTTTACTAGGATAGTATTTAATGTCGCAGTCATAATCTTTAATCAACTCCAACCATCTTCTCTGTCTCATGTTTAATTCCTTCTATTCGAAGAAGTACTTTAAACTCTTATGATCTGTGTAGATGGTACACTTCGTACCATACAGATAATGCCTCCTTATCTTAAGAGCATGCACTACAGCTGCTAGTTCTAAATCATGCATCGGATAAGTACTCTCATGGACATTCAACTGTCTAGACGCATAAGCTATCACCTTTCCTCATTGCATAAACACGCAACCTAACCCACGATGCGAAGCATCAGTACAAACAACCAAATCCTCGTCACCATTGGGTAAAGCAAGGATTGGAGCTTGCGTGAGTCTCATCTTTAACTCCTGAAACGCCTCTTCTTAAAACTTACCCCAACTGAATACTATCGACTTTCGGGTCATACCGGTTAACGGTGCGGCTATCTTGGAGAAACCTTCGATGAATCCCCTATAGTAGCCAGCTAACCCTATGAAGCTTCGTATATCAGTTGGATTCTGCGGAGTCTTCCAATTCGTTATTGCCTCAATCTTAGCTGGGTCCATGGTAATCCCTTCAGGATTTATCACGTGACCTAGAAATTGCACTTCTTGCAACCAGAACGTGCATTTCGAAAACTTAGCATACAACTTCTCTTCCTTCAGAATTTCCAACACTTCCCTCAGATGCTCGGCATGATCAGACTCACTCTTTGAATAAATCAATATGTCGTCGATGAAAACGATTACTGACTTATCCAACATTGGCCGACACACCCTATTCATCATGTCCATAAATGCTGCGGGAGCATTCGTTAGACCGAATGACATTACGAGGAACTCGTAGTGTCCATATCGCGTACGAAACGCCGTTTTAGGGATGTCTGCCTCCTTCACCTTTAGCTGATGATAGCCTGACCTAAGATCTATTCGTGAGAACCAACTCGAACCTTGCAGTTGGTCAAACAGATCATCAGTCCTTGGCAAAGGATATCTATCCTTTACCGTAAGCTTATTCAACTCACGATAATCTATGCACATTCTCATGCTTCCATCCTTCTTCTTCACGAATAACACTGGTGCACCCCAAGGGGAAACACTTGGTCTAATAAAACCCTTGTCGAGGAGTTCCTGTAGTTGGGACATCAATTCTTTCATCTCGGACGGCGCTAGACGGTAAGGTGCTTTCGCGACGGGTTGGGCTCCCGGTACTAAGTCTATCTGAAATTCTATCTCTCGCTCCGGTGGCAACCCCGGAAAATCCTCAGGAAATACTTCTGGGTAGTCGCGCACGATAGGAACGTCTTTCAATTCTTTCGTCTCGGCCGTAGCGTTGACAACATACGCCAGGTAGACACCGCACCCGCGTCTTAACAGTCCCTTGGCTTTTATCATCGAAATGACATTAAGCCCAGAACTTTCCTTATCACCATAAACCGTCACCGCACTACCATCCAAGGACTTTAACCTTATCATTCTACTCTTACACACTATCTGAACCTCATACTCAGACAACCAATCCATTCCCAAAACCACATCGAACCCTCCTAAGGTCATAACGTACAAGGTAACAGGGAACTCATGTCCCTCTAACTCTATCTTACAGTCCCTAACCATTCTCATTATTTTAACCAAAGTGTCACTAGCGGTTTCTACTATAAAAGTTTCAGACGCTTAGCAACATTTCATTTTAGCTAATTTACTAAATGGCGTGGCTATGAAACTTTTGTTCGCACCAGAATCAAATAATACAGAAGCGGAAACACCGTTTACTAGAAACGTACCTGTGACGACATCGGGAATCTGCTTGGCTTGTTCTTGAGTCAGCATGTAGGCTTTAGTCTTTGGCCTGGTTGGTTCTGCATCCTTCTTTCCGCTTCCTCCGGCTCCACCATCGGTGCATTCCTTAGCAAAATGACCTGTCTTACCGCACTTGTAACATGTTGGCTTAGCACTGCACTCATGAGTATAGTGACCTGTCTTTCCACACTTGTAGCAGGCATTAGATCCAACTCTACACTCCCCAGCATGCATCTTCCCGCACTTATGACACGTATCGGAACCAATACCCCACCTACATTCTCCACCGTGCATCTTACCACAAGTCTTACACGGCTTCCTCTCCCACACCTTCTGCTTCTTGTCTTTGGAGTTCCACAACTGAGTACCAGGTCGTTTAACAGGGGCGGCCCACTTCTTATCCTTCTTTTCTTCACCCACCACAACATCATCCGCAGCCAGATCCTCATAAACCATCTCTGCAGTTCAACGGCAGAGTCAAAAGTAGCAGGTTTATTCGCCCTAACTAGTACGCAAACTTTTTGCGGAAATCCCCTCACATAGCACTTGATTCTCTAAGCCTCAGTGTTAACCATATCGGGTACCAACCTTGACATTCGGTTGAACTCGGTGGTGTACTCACGATGTGTCATCGTCCCAGCTTTCAAGTTCAGGAACTTCATCTCCGCCCTTTCAACCTCAGTGTCAGCACAGAACCTCTTCATAACCAGTTCTTTCAGATCTTCCCACTTCAGGGCCTTAATTTCCCCTGGACTCTTTCTCTGCTCAATTGATTCCCACAAATACATCGCCTCATATTCAAACGATTGGGTGGCATAACCGACAGCTTGATCGGGACGACACTCGCTGATTCGGATAATTTTATCCATGGCGGTTATCCATTGAAGGGTAGCGATTGCGTCTCCCAAACCAATCAGCTTCGGTGGTTCGCATCCCTTGAAGGACTTGTAGTTGCACCCACCTCGGCCCCTTTTCCTGTCGTCGTCCTTCATAGACTTAACCACACTCGAGGCCTCGCTTTCCTTTTCTTCTTCCCTCCTAATATCCCCCCCCCCCCCCCCGCACCTTCAGCAGTTCTTTCTCGGCTTTGAGCGGACCCTTCAGGGGTCAGGTTCTTCACGGCAGTGGCTACAGCTTGAACAATAGCTGCTTGGATTAAGGGATCTAGTTGAACCCCTTCATTGTTGTTAGGGTTTCCTCCAGCTGTGTTTCCCTCATCTTCGGTGTTGGAAGCTGTTTCGACCGAAGGTCGTTGGACACGACGAGGCCTTCCACGATGTCCAGCGCGACCTCCAGCTCTCACAATGTCTCTAGTTCTGGCCATCGTATTCTAAAAGGAAAACACAAACGTCATCACTCAATGAACTAGTTAGTATAAGGATAGTAAGGCTAACAGGTAATAACAGTGGCCAGTTGTGATTAGCTGATCACGTTACTTTCCGTGTCCTATACACTTCCCTTTATGAGTCTATTTGTGTTGATTCTAATCTCAAACAGTTAAATAGTTAAACAAGCAAGAAATCCTATCCATATCAATCAAGATAACATTAACTTTTATTATTTAACCATACACTATACCTTTACTGAGCTTGCTTGGGTGACACATGGCATTCTTGAACTGGCATCTTGTTACTTAAACCCCATTCTCTGTTCGAGTCTAAGCATGTAGGATGCCTAAATCTCTCGAACTTTTCTCTGATACCAACTTGTAAGGACCCGTTATCGGTGCCTCACATTTGGACGTTGGATTTACTCATTAACATAGTTCTAATCATCAGAGTTAATAAAAACATTCGCGAAACATAAAAACTTTCATAAAACATTTCATAACAATCCAAAACTTGGCTTAATCAAACAACTTGTCTTTCAAACACTAAGTAATTAAAACATAACACGTCTTGAGTCTTCCGATGCCAGACTCTTATTCGCTTGCCACGTGTACCCCTCAAGCTAGCTGCCTCATTCTACTTGCCTGCGTGCATACTAAAAGTCAGCTACGCTGAGTTAGTTCAAGTTAATCACATAACATACAAACATACATACTTACATACTTTCATAGTTTATTCCATACATACTTAACTTCATATCTTACGTTATAAAGGGCATTACGCCCTACTTTCCTCGAGTATTATAAGGGCCCGGTTCGCTTTTACCTCGAGTATTATTAGGGCTCGGTTCCCTCTTACCTCGAGTATTAGGGCTCGGTTCCCTCTTACCTCGAGTATTATTAGGGCCCGGTTCCCTCTTGCTTCGAATATTATTAGGGTTCGATTCCCTCTTCGTTACCATACAACCATACATCATTTACATTCATTAATATATCCTACATATCATATCATTATTTAACATAACATTGCAACTCGACAATACGTGCAATATCCGAAGATCGTTCACGTACTGACAAGAAATCCTTCATACTTTTCACATAATCACGTAAGGCATACATTTATCACTTAGGATAAATGTATTAACAAACACATCGAGTATGCACACAGCCCCGAAAACAAAACAAGTAAATGGGGCTAGAAACTCACCTGGATCCTGTTTCTTTCTCCGTTTATCGTAATTCCCTTCTTTAATTGTGCCCTGCTAACTGTATATAGGGTACACGTATTAATATTGGTTCTATGTCGGGAGTAATCTATGGTCATTGTATTACATTATACTTAGATTATTTTATATAAATCCTAGTGTATACGGCTTTTAATTAATTAATATTCCTTTTTCTTTCTTTAATATTTTAGCTTAACATCCTAGATTACCCTTTGGACGTATAATGACGCGGGTACGCGTATGGGTATATTTATACTCACACATCAAATTCACGGGTACTTATATATATATATATATATATATATATATATATATATATATATATATATATATATATATATTATAATGTGTTCGAGTCTTAACGCGACCGGATCTTATTATTATTAATTATACTATAAATAAACCAAGGCATTGCAACGAGTTTGTCCATCTATTTTGTAATTGGGTTTATATGTTTTAAGTGTTTGAGTGACGGTGTGATCGAGTGTTCGGAGTGTAATAGGATTTGGATTTGTAATTGGGCTTGGCTAAGTCTTGGGCCGGGTTTTGATAAAATAAATAAAGAACATAAGGCCCATCCTTCTTATCTCATTCATCTGCTCACCCTCATGTCTCCATCGTTTTTCTTTTTTTTTTTTTTGTTCTTTTCTGTTTCCCTACAGCAGCTCCAAGAAAGCGAGTCTCCCAAAAATCAATAACAATGTAATCGAGTGTAACAGTGAAATCGACCAGGTATTGTAAGTGAGTCTCGTGTGTAGCTTCACCATGTAATCGATTGACAGATTGTATGCGAGTTTGGGTCCAGATTGTATGCGATTATCGGTGTATTCGAGTTCAATTGTAATCGACTGTATCTTTGTGTTTGAGTTTACTACTGTAATCGAATTCCAATTGTAAGCGAAATCTATTGTAATCGATTGCATCTTTGTGTTCGAGTTTACCATTGTAATCGAATTCCAATTGTAATCGATCTTCAATTGTATTCGACCTCCGATTGTAATTGAATTCAAGGTTGTAAACGAGTCTCACATGTAATCGATGGCAAATTGAAATCGATTATCTTGTATGCGAGTTAACAAGGTGGGTTCAGTTGTAAGCGAACTACAGTGAATGTAATCGAACTTGTATTGTAATCGAATCTTGGAAAGTCGATTACATCATGTAATTGATATTAAAGTGTTCGAACTCCACTGTAGCGATTCACAGAGTATGCGAGTCTGTATGTATCTATTTGTAATGTATATGTATGCGACTGTATTGTATGTAAGTGGCCATGTGTTGCCACTGTTGTCTTTCTTTTATTATTATTATTATTATTATTATTATTATTATTATTATTATTATTATTATTATTATCATCATCATTATTATTATTATAAACCTTTAACATGAATTGATCTTTCCTCTTAAGCGCTTTCGTGACCATTTCCGGGTAAGGCTTGACTTGGGAAATTATAAAGTTTGGATCTTTAAACCTTAAACGTTCAAGACTAGATTTTTAGGGTTCCTTTTAACAAGTCGTTTCCATTTTGGGTTCGTTTCTTTCATTATTAACATCAAGTTTTCAACTTTAATGTTCGTTTAAGCCGATCTACTCTATATTCAAGTTTCAAGACTAATCGTTTATTAAAACACGAACTTTAAGATCAAGAACATACGTTTATGGGTTTGTTTGGTTTCGGCTAGCTTGTTTATGAATCTTAAATCTTGGATCTAGCTTGTATATTGAAGATCTAGTAATAGTTAGCTTGATTTAGCCTCGGATCTCTTTCTTTCTCTCTTGGCCGTTTATGTATAATAAGGAAGGTGTGTGTGTAGAGATTTATGGAAAGGATGGAATGAGAGTTAGGGTTTTAGGATGGTTTAAGGGAGTATTTATACCCCTTAAAGCCCATGGACCTAAAGCCCATACTCTTTAATCCTTTTAGTTATTCCAAGTCCATGATCTTTTCTAGTTTTAATATTAGTTAGACGTTAACGCCCGATAACTTAACACGACTCTCTTTATTAAATTTTAAAATAATTATTTAACACATGACAACTTAACGAAAACTTTATTTAATATTATAATTTAACATTATAATATTTGGGATGTTACACACCACCACCCACCACCACACATCCGCCACCACAAACCACTGCACCTCTGCCACCGTCCACCACCATCATTACCACCTGAACCCACCACCACCCACTAATATTATATATATATATATATTCTGCTACTATACAATACTAACCGTACGATTAAAATTTAAAAGCACGCTCCTTCTTTTAAATGGGTCAAATAATTACCCTCGTAAGTCACTCATCTACTTCTGGAACGCGATAAGTATTCCCAAAATTCAACCTCGTAAGTCAATATTCCTAAAAACCGTCGACGATTCTACTGTGAAGCATAAGCACAAGCTCGAGTGGTTTAATTATTCTGGAACGGAACCAAAATGAAGAACCCTAACTCATCTACTTCTGGAACGGAACCAAGGACGAAGAAAAAGCACGATAGGTCTTAGAATGAAGATGGAACAGGTGTTACTTTATATTTTTTTAGCGTTTTAGGTTTACTTAATCTTAAAATGTAAGCATTTGTTTGAATCTTCTTATGTATTAATGCGTTTGATAAGCGTGTTGTTGTGTAATACATATCCTTGTTTTTTTAAATCTATGTAAAACATTAAAGCATGTTATATGCGTATGATTAGCGTGTTATGGCTTTGGTATGAGAATTTATCATTGTGATGTTTGATAAGAGTTTTCTGTTTCCTTGTGATTCGTGTTGTTATCCCCTACCCCCGTGTTTTATTGTATGTATGTGATTCAGTTGTCGAAAAAAACAAGACTGATAAAAGGAAGACTAAAAAAGTTGCTCCGGTGGGGAAAACAAAACATGTTGTGGAAGCAGACTCTGATTCAGACCTTGACACAAAAATCGATAGGTTGTTGTCAAAGCGGAAACAGGTGGAACACAGCACCTCTGGCCCGGACTTTCAGCGTCCGAAAAAGAGAGCCATTAAAGAAAAGAAGCCAGCCGAGAGGGTACAATCTTTTGTTGAATTTGTAGACAAAAAATTGAAGAATAGGTGTGCACCTATTAATATTGTTGATGCAATGAAGGCAATGACCATTGCCCAAAAAACTTGTGTAGAAGAAATGGGTTTCGGGTCAATGTTAAGACTTCAAGTAACCCAAACTCCAACAGCTTTGGGAAATTGGTTGCTCATGAACTATAATAACCGTTTAAATGAATTGAACATTGGGAGCGGTGTTATTAAGATAACACCACAAAAAGTACATGAAGTGTTGGGGATACCAATGGGTAAGATTCCTGTTTTAGGCAAGAGTAGAACAAGATTGGGGGAAGATGTTACTACAGATTTGTTCAAAAATCAATTCCCGACAAATGCAAGAATAAGTATAAAGCATGTGAAAGACAAACTGGTCGCGGATCAAGGAGTTGGTGAACTGTTTAAGATTAATTTCCTTGTGTTGTTCAACACCTGTATAGGATTTGTGACAAAATCAACAACAGTCAATCAAAAATTCATCGCCGCAATTGAAAAAACCTCGGATATTCCAAATATGGACTGGTGCAGCTATGTTATTGAAAACTTGAAAATGACAAAGGAAGAATGAAGATGTATCAATGTTCAATACAACGGTCCGATCACCTTCCTTGTGATGCTTTACACGCATGAATACCAGAAAAAATATGGTCCATTTGGGACTCCCGTCACAACGCCTGCAGTCAACTACATAACAACAACTACTCTTAATAAGATGGAAAAATACTTGGAGAATAATGGTCCTCCCTTAGAAGAAGATGCTACTGAGGCTGCTGTTGCTGCTGTGACGTTTAGTGTTGACGGGAAAGGGATTGATGCGGCTGCTGCTGCTCCTGCTGTTGTGACCGTTAGTGCTGCTGGGAAGGGACTTGATGAGACTGCTGATGCTGTTGTTGCTGATACTGCTGCTGTGACAGTTAGTGCTGCTAGGAAGAGACTTGCTGCTGCGGCTGCTGCTGTTGTAACGGTTAGTGCTGCCGGTAAGCCTGGAGTTGAAGAAAACAATGCAGCTGAGGAGAAACAAGAACATGGTATTAAACTTGTTATTTTCTTCTAAAAAACTCTCATATCTCTTATCTCTACATGCATTTTATGTAATACAACATTATATGTAATTAAAAAACAAATGGTCAAAGTGCATCTGAAACAGATAATGCCGATCAAACAGCTGGACAAGATTTAGATGATTATGTAAGCGATTATTCACCTTTAAGTTTGCAAATGCCTATCGTGCTTGTTGACTATTATTTAACTCCATTACAACTGGCTGGGATAAATTGAAAATGTTTTTGAATTAACAATAACTATATTTTCTTTTTACAGTCTTGGAATAAGGCAATGGATAACAAGTTGAAGAAATTTGATAAAATTTGCTCTGAGATCAACGAGTTGGTCCGTCAAGGAAAGGATAGACATCCATCAAATGAGAATTTCTTTGCAAGATGTTGTGAATGGGAAAACAGATTCACTAATAATGTGGTCCCTAAAACACAAGATTCAGATGTTGGTGTTGGTGGTCCAGTGGCTGCTCTAAAAAGGTATTTGGGCTAAATTAATTATTAGTATAATTAAAACGCTCTTAAAACACTTATGCTGTTATTTTAAACTTATTACATCTGTGTGATGCAGTTGATTCAGATGTTGGTGTTGGTGGTCCAGTGGCTGCTCAGAAAGGTATATCATATATGTACCAGCTTAATTATATACCAGCTTAATTATAATCACAGTTGAACATATTACATCTTTGGCTGTCGTAAAAAATGATGCAGGTAATGCAGGTCAAGAAAACAATGTCTCATGCGTAGATATTGACGAAGTTGTTAATACAGTGCTTGCGACATTAAAAGAGGGTATTTAATTATAACTAAAAACCAAAAGGGGTTGAAGGTATTTAATTATAGTTACAATTATTTTAAGTCAAATTTAAAGTGAGTTGTTTTATGTTTAACAGTTGACACCGGATTGACAAGTGATAGCCTCATTACACTGAGCTCTCCATATCTTCTGAGAGAGGTTGACGTATCCGCTAGTGTCACAGTAGATGAAAAAATACTTTCAGAGTATACATTTTTTTGTCTTGAAAACATATAGGAGGAGGTCTACAAGTCCGCTCACACAGAATCGTTCAAGGTGGTCTTTGAAAGCTTCTGTTCTGACATTTATATAGCCACCAATGCAATGGATGCATTTGTTGAACTAATGAACTATGAAGAAAAGAAAAAAACTGCAGCATCACCGTTCAGATTCTTTGCTACAAGCACTGTGCTGGTACAAATTAATCTATTTTGTTTGTACTATTAGAAAACGAACAATAAACGCTTTAATCATCTGCATTTTAATTATTATACAGAAAAGTGACCATTATGCTGAGTCAAGGGGTTACACAGACAAAGAAAGACTGGATGTGTTTTCAGACAACATCGAAACACAAATGGCAAGAAGTGGAATTCAATCACTCAAGAAGGTTGCTATAGTGCTCGTGCCAATTCTACAACTCGGTCATTTCTTTGTGGTTACCTTCAATCTTCAAACAGGAGTGATAGAATTACTTGACAATAGTGCAAATCAAGAAATACCAGCTGATGCAAAGTTTAAAAGCTTAGAAGACAAATCAAAAGCAATTAGAGAGAAATTTGAAGAAAGATACGGAAAGACTCCTGATATACTGGTAAACATATATACCTTTAACCCAAAAAACATACATACCTATTATAAAAATTGTTAAAATACTTAAATTGCTTTATATTTTGTATAGAGAAACATCTTTTGCATGTATCTTAAAACAACCAAACACCCCATTACTCAGCAAATCCAAGTAGCAACAATCAATAGATTGAAGATGACATGAAGAACAACAAGTAATGGAATAGATTGTGGTACTTTTGCTATGAGACACATGGAGAAATATGATGGGAAGAGACCTTGGGGGTGTAATCTCAAAAAGGAAGGCCCTATACAACAAAGACAGCTAAAATGGTTGAGGACAAAGTATTTGTGCAAGATCCTCCTCTCGGATATAAACCGACACAGAAATACTGTTATCAAGAATGCACTGCTATTCCATGAAAATGACGACACTCATTTAACCGAAGAAGAGTTGATTGATGAACATAAGAAAAGGCAACAAAAAATTTGAATGATTTCAAAACTAACTGCTATGTACTTTAAGATTATGATGTGGACTTATGGAGATCTCTAGTCTTCTGTTATCAGTTTGTAATGCACTTTAAGATAATAGTTACATGTTGAATCAATGTTTTAACACAAACATAAAAATTTTATTATTACCAAAACACACATATAAACACACCATCACAAACATACAAATTTTATTACTACTAATCTCTAGGTGATACACATAAAAACACACACTCACTACATCATAAACACTCATGAAACACCATCACATACTAATCTCTGAGTGACATAAGAAACTTCAACTTCAATTCCATTGAGCAATTCAGTTCAAGAATTGCCTTGCCCAAAAGTTTTAACTCGTCAAGCTCTCTCTGTCCTACATCAACCATAAACAAAACAACAAGATCTCGGATACAACTAGCGGGCATCAGAGTAAGAACTTTTGCAATGAGATCCCTGGCATCCAAGCTGTTGCTAGTCTTTACAAATTCTTCAGTAAGAGTTTCCCGACAAGCTTTATCTATCTCGATTTGAGCCTCAATTCGCCTTCTGAGGGCAGCCTTGTAGGATCTGGATGATGATGATGATGATGATGATGATGATGATGATGATGATGATGATGATGATGATGATGATGATGACGAGCAATCCATTATTAACTAAAAAAATAATTTAAAATTATGTAGGTATATGAGTTTCACAAATGTGGTGTAGGTATATATAACCAAAACGCTCACAACAAAACAAAAGGGTGTCCCACGCTTGTGAAACGCAACCGGACGAATAGTAACTCTATAATAAAAAACAAAATGGTGTCCCAAGCTTGGGAAACGCAACTGGACGAATAGTAACTTTGTAATAAAAAAATAAAAGGGTGTCCCACGCTTGGGAAACGCACAAACTTGTCTCATGTGTTTTTGTTTAATCTAGAGATTACTTGCATTTATATCACCTGTCAGAATTAATTGATCACAATTATACTCACCTATCAAAAATGCCGGGAAAAATATTATGGTAATGATAGCCTACATTAAAGTTAAGCTATATCTTACTAGATCTTACTATATCTTACTACAAATCAAACTTAACTACATTAAGTTTGGTTATTCAATCACACTAACAGTTTCAGAAAGATAATAAAAATGTATTCTTCTGACAAAACCGTGAAGACCATTGTGAAAACAACGACGGATCTTCAGAAAGAGAAAGATGACAACTTGTTGAAGAAAGTCGAAGTGATTAGGGCTACACTCGCAGTCGAAAAAACAAAGACCTTCCACTCCTGTAAACTCATGTTGTGGGAAGACGACAATGAGTTTCGAGCAATGGTTGCTGATTATCAGAAACAACAGTCTGAATGCTACGACTCAGTGTGTGAGACCCTGGTTGACACCATAACTGCGGTGTCAACCAACATGAGTTTTAAGGAGATGGGGGCGGAGACTGTGGATCAGGCGGAGTGATGGTGATGTTAGCTTTGCTGGTCTTGGTTTTTTTGTGATGTATTGTAGTTAGTGATACTTTTTGTATGGCATATTTTGATGAATGGTAAATATGGATTATCATGCTTTCTTAACATGTTTATGTATTGTAATCAATGGTACTTTTTGTGATGCATCTTTTGATGAATGGTAAATATGGATTAATGGTTCTCATCTTTCTTTGTTAAAAATGCGTGTAATCAATTAGGTTAAAATATGTTATATATATGTTCAAAATAGTCCATTACGCTTGCAACCCGCTACTGTACAAAGACATATATAAATATCCTAAAACGCTAGTAACACGCATGTGTACAACAACTCCTTTCTAAACCCTCCTATATATATATATATACTTATATATCTAGTTTTGTTTTCAATAAAAACTCCTTTTTCACCATGGAAGAAATTTCATTGAGGACTACCACAGCCAGTAACAGAAGCAATCGATCTCAGGTTTATTGTTTTTGTGGTCAAGAAGCATTCTAAGAACATCAACGACCACCAAAAATCCAGGTCGGAGGTTCTATAATTGTGCATCTCATGTTAGTGAAATTGCAAATAAAGTTGGAATTCATCTATAATTGTTGACCATAAACCCTGTATTTTTTTTAACTTAGGGCAAAAAATGTGATTTCTTTATATGGTCTGATTGTGTTTCGTCCACAAGATCTGATGTGTGCACAAGATGTACAGACATAATTCCTATCTTGATAAGGGCAAATAAGTCATTAGAGGATCAACTTGCAAGGAGTGTAGCTTCAAGGATTGAATCAGAAAAAAAAGTGAAGATATTTTATTTTATTTGCTTCTTGTTGTTTTTAGGGCTTTTAATTAGTTTTGTAATTAAAAGCTAAGAAACTTTGTTATGATTTTAGACCAGCTATTATGATGTATTTTTATGTTTCTGAACGCATTTAAAGGCCTTTTAATGAGTAGTTTAGTTTGAGTGTTTCCAAAATCACAGTGTATTTATTTCATTAAAAAGAGGTTATTATAAAAAAATCAATAAAAATATGTTCCCTCCTGAATTTCGAACCCGCGATATTTGCAATCTATGTTTAATCACAAGCGCCTCAACCGTTTGAGCTACACCCTGAGAACGTAATACAACCTCTTCTAATATTTATATTAGGGATGAGCATGGTACCGGGCCGGTACCGACCGGTCCCGATCCCGAAAATCCCTAATTCTTGGTACCGATCCTGGTACCGAAATATTCGGTTCGATACTGGGACGGTACCGGGATTATACCGGTACCGGAGGTAAAAAATCGGGAAATACCGGTACCGTACCGTAACGGTACCAGTACCGTACCGATCCCGAAACTTAAAAATTTGGTACCGATTCGGTACCGACGGTACCAAATCGGTACCGATTTCGGTACCGGTACCGGTACTGTACCGGTACCAATCGGTACTGATCCCGATTTTGCTCATCCCTAATTTATATAAAGAAATTTAGAAGTTTAAAATTTTCATTTTTACCCGCCAATTAATCGAGTTATCTTCTGGAAGACTCACAAATCAATTAGTATTGACTAAATAAAATCTCACAATCTTACCAAACCCTAATAAATGATCTGCTAGTGTATTTATTGAACTTTCATCAATCTCAATCCTACCAAACAGCTTCATTAATCTCAAGTGAGTACCAAATATTTTTGCTTTTAGTCAGTTACATTTATTGGCGTTAATTAATGTATATATATCGTTGATGACACAGTTAATAAAAAAATTCTTGGAAGATGGATTAGTCTTGGATGTCAGTAGGCGACAAGTGCAGTAAAGCATATAAAGATGGTGTTAAGGCATTTCTACATTTTGCAGTTCGTAATTGCAAGGAGACATACCACCAATTTCTGTTTCATGTCCATGTGTTCGGTGTGTGAACCACGTATCTCTTAGTGTAGACGATGTAGAACATCACTTGTACAGGTTTGGAATTGATAAAAATTATACTACTTGGATAAAACATGGAGAAGCCGACACCAACATTCCAACTAATTATGTAAATAATACTGGGTTTTCCTGCACCTGCATTCCAACTAATTATGACAATAATACTGGGTTTGTTGACACCAACATTCCAACAGATGCCTGTGAAACTGTAGAAATGGTAAATTCTACAAAAGACAGTTTCAAAGGCGACAAGAAGTATCAACAGTTTCTACAACTACTTTTTGACGCTGAGAAGCCCCTATATAAAGGATGTCTTGACTTCACCAAGTTGTCTGCATTAGTACAACTACTCAACTTGAAGAGCAAGCACGGGGTATCTCATAAGTTCGTTGATGAACTTCTAAAATTGTTGAAAAAGATGCTACCTGCAGATAACGAAATGGTAAATAATATGTATGAGGGCAAAAGGATGATGAAGGCAATGGGCTCAGGATACGAAAAGATACATGTGTGTATCAATGACTGCATTATTTACTATAAGGATTACAAGGATTTGGAAGCATGTCCAGTTTGTAACAAGTCAAGGTGGAAGGTGGATGAGAAGACTAACAAAACTTACATAAAAACGCCCGCTAAGGTACTGTGGTACTTTCCCATTATTCCACGATTCAAGCGCCTCTTTCAATCAAAGACCACAGCAGAGAATTTAACATGGCATGCCACGTGTACCAATAAACCCAGTGTTTTACGCCACCCATCAGATTCACCAGCATGGAAAGCCATACATGACAGGTACTCCAATACCATCGGAAGCGATCCAAGAAATCTTCGTCTAGGGATTTGCACTGATGAGGTCGACGTACATAGAGACAACAGAAACCACAGTGTCTGGCCTGTTTTAGCAGTCATTTACAACCTTTCATCTTGGATGTGTATGAAAAGAAAATTCATCATGCTTTCCTTATTAATATCCGGAGTGCCAGGAAACAATATTGATGTGTTTTTACAGCCTTTAATTGACGATCTAGCATCTTTATTTGAGGTCGGGGAGCCAACATATGATGCATATAAACAAGAAATGTTTACACTACGTGCAGTTGTGTTATGGACGATTAATTATTACCCTGCTCTTGGTACACTATGTGGTTGCCCTTACAGTGGATTCAAAGGTTGTGTGGTGTGTCGGGGCGACACTCAGTGTGTTCGAATTTATCACACAAAGAAGCAGAGTTATGCTGCCCACAGAAGGTATTTATCACATGACCACCCTTTCAGAAAACAAACAAAGATGCTCAACGGAAAAAAGGAGATGAGAACCGCTAAAGAGCCTATGACAGGGGAAGAGATATACGACGAGGTCAAAAACATTAACAATGAATGGGGAAAGGGATCTGAATCCCTAAGTGGGAGTAAGAGGAAAAGGGATAACACAACGCCGCAGCCATATTGGAAGAAGTTCAACATATGGTACCAACGGCTCGGCTATTGGAAGTATTTACCTATCCAACATTGTACGTATTGATTTGATGCATGTTGAAAAGAATGTGGCAGAAAGTATTGTCGGGACGTTGCTGAACATTCCCGGTAGGACAAAAAACGGATTGGCAGCTAGAAAGGATTTGGAGTTTTTAGGGAGTAAAAAGGAGTTGCAACCGAAAGCAAAAGGCAACAATACAGAACTACCTGCAGCATGCTTCACATTATCAGTGAAGAAAAAGACATGTTTCGTGAAACACTGTATAAATTGAAGGCTCCACTAGGGTATTGTTCTAGCTTCTTTAGTTTGGTGAATCTTAAAGAAAGGAAGCTACAAGACCTTAAATCACATGATTATCACATGCTTATGCAACAGTTTCTGCCCCTTGCAATACGGTCCATCATGCCAGAACCAATGAGAAATGCTATAATCAGGCTTTGTGTTTTTTTCAAGTCAATTTGTAGCAAAGAAATCATTGTAGAAGAGCTTGATAAGATGCAGGAAGAGCAAATAGTTACACTGTGCCTGCTGGAGAAGTACTTTCCGCCATCATTTTTTGATGTCATGGTTCACTTAACCGTGCACCTTGTAAGAGAGACAAAATTATGTGGGCCACCATGATTTCATTGGATGTATCCATTTGAAAGGTGTATGAAGGTTATCAGAGGGCATGTGCGAAACAAAACTTATCCAGAAGGGTGCATTGCTGAGGAGAACATTGCGGAAGAAACAATCGAGTTTCTGAGCGAATACCAAAAAAAATCAAGAGTACTGTTGGTATTCCACATGATAAGTATGATGATAATGGGGAGACAATTCCTGTCACATGCGTTAAATCAGTTGAAATTTCTCCTGATCTTTTCAAGATAGCACATTTCTATGTGCTACAGAATACGCCTGAAATAGCGCCGTATATCGAGTAAGTATTACTAACATATATACTATAAATTATATATATATATATATATAAATATAGGGTGCAGTTACTGTACGCTAATGCCTTAACGTACGGTAGTTACGCGAGACGTTCAAAGGCAAAAAACAAAGGAAAAACCTAAAACGCTCAGCAAACGCACCCAAAATAAATATATATATATATATATATATATATATATATATTAATTCACAATATATTGTACTCTTACTTGCAGACAACACAAGATCTATTTGAAAAACCAAATGCCTGGTAAACGACAAGCATTCTGGAGAATGAGCATACTTTAAAGATTGGTGACTACTTACGCGACAAAGTAGATCAATTTATTAAGTCTTCTATAATTTTTAAAATTCTTTTATAGTTTCAGCAATGTAGGTGAAGAATCTAATCCTTGTAATGAAATTCAGGTTGAAAGAGAGCTAGCGGGCTCCCCAGGTTCTGTATCGGAAACCGTAAAGTGGATTGCACACGGAGCACACCGCAACGTTTACAAATTCGACTCGTACGACATCAACGGTTTTGAATTTCGTACAAAATCTCATGATGGTAGATTTTACCAGAACAGCGGGGTTGGTGTACAGGCGGATGACATGCACATCAAAAAAGACGTGGTGACGTATGGACAAAACTTTATTTTGGGGTTTTGCAAGAGATATGGGTCCTAGATTATCATACTAAAAGAATTCCGGTCTTCATGTGCCAATGGGTTGACCGTAAACATGTCAAACATGATATTCTTGGTTACACGTCGGTCGACCTAAACAAATTTGGCCACAAGAATGATCCGTTCATATTGGCCTCGCAAGCACGCCAGGTGTTTTATGTTCAAGATCAGCTGGATAGAAAAAAACATGTTGTCCTCATGACTCCACCCAAGAATTATAGTCATTCGTATGACGAGGTCAATGAGGAATTTAGTACGGTAACTTTCCCTCATGAGGGTAATACATTGCCACTTATACAACCAAATCAACTGCTTCGTAATGAGTCCCCGGATGATTACTGGAGGCCCGGGAAAAAGCCTACAACTATTCGTAATGGAGATTGACACGATGTCGGGGTTGTCGACCCAGTAGTTGTGTTCGTTCAGCTAGTTAGATGTAAATAATGTTTAAATATAGTTGTGATACATGATATCACCATTCTTTACTTTGTACTTATTAATTCAAACTAAAGAAATATTGGTTGTTTTTAATACTGTTACTACTTATACGTACAGGCCGGTTTGTTGAATTCATTTCATCTTCTGGCTATTTTGGTCAATTGGTGTCAAGTTCAAACATACATCATGTTACATCGATAAAAGTCACAATTGACTTGTAGTGTACCATAGTAAGATCAATAAAGTCATTACACTCATAACTGACTCGTGCCATATCAAAGTTACATTAATACAAAGAAAGCCCAAAAATGCATCATGTTGTCTAGGGTGTTCATGGTTCGGTGACAGTCATCATTTCTCGTCTGATGGTTTTGTTTCTTGCACAACCTCTATTTGGTTATGTTTCAACATACTTTTCAACAGCTGGTTTCCTGCAAAACATTATCAACTCATTTTATAAAAAAAGACCATTATGCCCTTCTTTTCACTAACCTGCATACCAAAATTGTACCCTCCAGACTTTGAAGAAGCCTTTGAACAAATAAAATTCTGTTTTGAAAAACCGCTTCCAAACTCAATGCCATCACAAGTAACCTTAGATTTAAGATTTGGTGATGGCATTGAGTTTTGGAAAGGATTTTATCAAAATCTAAGATCTTTGGGAAGTTTAAGATCTGTGGAAACCTCTAGATTTTTTCTACTTGGCTAAGTTTGGAATTCACATAACATATATAAAAGTGTAATAAATTTCAGTCACCAGTTTTATTGCAGTCATTAAAGTCTCTGTTGTTATATAGTTGGTTGTTGAGTGTATAACACACTATATCTGCATACTAATTACTACCTGTCAAAATGGTTTTCACATGCTTTAGAAACGCACAAAAGCTAATTATTTTGGAAATTAATTACATTTATACCTACTACCTGTCCAAAATCTTGGAAATATATTTATGTAATGATAGCCTATACTCAAGTTAATTAAAATAAAAAAAACTAGTATATCACACGCTTTGTACGCTTTAAATACCTGTCAAAAATCTTGGAAATATATTTATGTAATAATAGCCTACATTCAAGTTAATTAAAATAAAAAAAACTAGTATATCTTACTAGATACGCTACAAATCAACTAAACTACAATAAATTATTGTCTCAACTACCAAAAATTAAATTTTAGGTCTATTTTGTTATTCACTCACACTAACATCTATTTTAAAGTTAATTATAAAAAATCAACATCAACTACGTTTCAAATACGCAACCAAAATATAATAATAACATTTACAGTTAATAATAACATTTACAATAATAACATTCACATAACATATTAATACCAAAATATAATAGCATTTAAAATAATAACATTTACATTAATATAGAAAACCAAATTACATAAAACTAACTCCTAGCATCCGATTCCATATCGGAATCTACATCGATATCCATCGGATTCGAGGCTTCTGGAGTCCTGCCATCAGATTCCGTATCCGAATCTACATCCGGATTCTCTTCTGGAGTATGAGAGGGCATGATCCTCTCGTACATGTCATCCGAGGTGTAGGTGGAGTCCTTAAGCCTTTGGAGGCGAAGGTTCACCTGACTACAGAATGCCCCATAAACGGACACGGCCTTGAAGTTCTCCAAGTCGTTCAACTCAATGTATGCCACCTCGATTCCCGGCACTACCATAACAATGCTGAAATAATCAGCAGTTGTGTACCCAAGCCACCTAACCATTCGATTAAGTTGTTGGTACGTGAAGGTGTGAGGGTGGACATAGTCCACAAACCTCACCCTTTGATTCTTCCGGATGGCGCCGGAAGAAAAGTGGAAATGAATGGTGAAAAATGTGGGGTCGTAGTGGATGGGGGCATGATCACCGGGTTTACGTTCGATCCATGAAGAAGCCATTATCGGAAGTAGACTGTGATTATGGATTGTGATTGTGGATTGTGATTGTGATTGTGATTGTGACCGGTATTTAAACACCATCGGAACCCGGCGGTACATCTCCCTGACAAATTGAAATTGGCGGCACAAGAAACTGTAAAGGCAATGATGACATCGCCACTCGTCAAATCAACGTGTGGTCATTAATTACGTTTGGACACGCTTAAAAATATTTTAGTGTGACCATTTATCACTTATAGCCACACATAATAAGTGTATCTGTGACAATAAAAAACTTAGAAAAAATAAAACTAACATACTCTTTGATCACACAATCTCGTATAAGTGGCCATTAATTACATTTGGACACACTTAAAAAAATTTAAGTGTGACCATTTCTCAATTATAGTCACACATAATAAGTGTATCTGTGACAATAAAAAACTTATAAAAATAAAACTAAGATACTCTTTGGTGACACAACCTCGTATAAGTGGCCATTAATTACATTTGGACACACTTAAAAATATTTAAGTGTGACAATTTCTCACTTATAGCCACAGATAATAAGTGTATCTGTGACAATAAAAAACTTATAAAAATAAAACTAACATACTCTTTGGTCACACAACCTCGTATAAGTGGCCATAATTACATTTGGACACACTTAAAAATATTTAAGTGTGACAATTTATCACTTATAGCCACACATAATAAGTGTATCCGTGACAATAAAAAACTTAGGAAAAATAAAAGTAAACTGCTCTTTGGTCACACAACCTCGTATAAGTGGTCATATATTTTAAGCGTTTTAGCCACGTTACTAATAAATACAATGGTTGTTTGTCATATTTCGCCACTTTATTAAAAATGTGGCTAGAAAATGTGATATTAGGTCACACAACGTAATATAAGTGGCTATATCTTTTACCTTTTAGACACATCTCTTATCAATACAGTAGCCGTTTGTCACATTTGACCACACTATTAAAACATATGGCTAGTTAAATGTCATAGTTTGTGGCTAACGCATGTGTTTTTGGTCACATGTATCAAAGATCAAACAAACTATGACTATAGGTCACATTTCGCCACACGTTTTTATAATGTGGCTAGTTTTTGTCACAGTTTTTTTCAAAGTGTGGCGAAAAGTACCTGAGTAGGTATAGAATGGTCACATAAAGAATAATATGTGTGGCCAAAACATTCTGGAAGGTTTTCAAACATGGTCAAAGACCTTTTAGCCACACTTTGTAGCCAAAGTGTGGCAAATCGCCCAGACTACATGTGTGGCCGAAGGTCGATATTCACGTAGTGAACGTCACTTCTTTCGAGATTGTCCAACGGAAAATCCTAAGTATGAGTTATGACGATAAGTAACTATGAACTTAAAATACAAATGCTAATCAAAGACGTTCGAGATTCGATGAAGTTCGGAATTTAATGAGCTAATGGGTTTTCGCGAAAGTTACTAATTTCTTTATTGTTAATTTTATTTATCAAGGGTTAATTAAAATAGAATATTTCAATTATATAAAATTAATTATAAGAAGAATTCTTGAATAAATAATATTTATAATCTTTGATAAATTACATAAAGAGATTTTCATTAAAATATTTATTTTAAACTAAAATACCTTTAATTTATTTATATTTTCACTATTTATAAGGATATCTTTATAAGTAAATATCGTAAATAAATAATAAATAGCAATATTTATATAAGATATGGTCTTTTATAAAAAAATACTTAAACTATATGAATTAATAAGATCATATTTAAATATATATATTTCAGATTTTAAAACCTTATTAAAATAAATTTTCATACATGACACATATTCATACATACATATATATATATAGGTATATATATATATATAGGTATTGGATCATTTCAGAAGTTTTTTTACAGCGAGAAGTGTGAGAAGTGAAGGTGTAACTCCACGAATCCCTAATTTCACTCACTTTCTTATGTGTAGGTGCGTTGTGTAGGTGCATATGTATATGTGCAGGTACGCATGTTTGTATATTTGTACGTATGTTTGTATATATGTATGTATGTTTGTATGTGTGTAGGTACATAGGTTTGAATGTGGCTCGGTACATTTATATGTTTGTAGGTATATATATATATATGTTTGTAGGTATATATATATATATATAGAAAATGGTTCAAATAAGAATAAGAAGTTTCATAGGAATGGTAAGAACCAATCAATTTTTTACATTTGGCATTACAAATGATGATGAAAGAATAATTCTAGGAAACTATGTCGGTTATTGGTGATTTTAAATCTCAACCATTGATTAACATGATCCAATGGCTATGATTTATTCTTAGTCTTCCTAGAAAACTACTTCTTTTTAGTATAACCCTCCCATATATATATATATATATATATATATATATATATATATATATTTGATCATGTTAATCAATGGTTGAGATTTAAAATCACCAATAACCGTCATAGTTTCCTATAATTACTCTTTCATCACTATAACGGACATAGTTTATTAGAATTATTCTTTCACCATATGTTGTAATGCCACTTGTTAAAACTCTATTGGTTCTTACCATTCTTAGGAAACTCTTTCTTTTTATTTGAACCCTTTTCTATATATATATAGACATATATATGGTTTCTAACATAGGTTCAGAAAAGTGCTCAGTTAATATGCCGGTTTAACGAAATAATAATTAATTACAGGTTATATGTTATTTATAATATTAATTACATGATTTAATACATTAATATAGTTATAAAACAAAGAATATAAAAAGAAACGGGAATGGGGGGATTCGAACCCGCGTCCCCCAGCGCTGGAACGTTTAACGCAACCAAACGCAACCAACTGATCTATAAGCTTTGTTGGTTATAACATCTGAACAAATAATTTTAAATAAAACAGACAGGCATGAACTCAGATTTAGTATAAGAAACCTAGGTTATCTAATCGATTAAACTGTTAAATGATTGATCAAATTAGATTAGGGCTATTGCAGAACTAATTAATACGAACAAAAACATGCGATTAAATACCTTGAATGAAGATCAAATGAGGGTTAAATGGGTCACAACTCTGACGGCACAAAAGTGATTAAGAACGTATATGCGCCGGCTATGATAATTCAATTAATGTTGGGGGTATTGTAGGCGATGGGTTAGAGATCGTGCTTGCAGGTTTAATTGAGTTATTATAGTCGTCTTAATGTATAACAAATAACGGGTTAAAGACGGTTTGATAATATAATCAACGCATAATCAAAACGATCTTGTTTCCTAATTCACGTTGTCGGTAGGCCGCAATAGGAAGGTATAACACGCGTTTTGGTTCAATTACCATATTGGTTACGAAAATTGCGGCGCACGCTACGATTTTGTATAAACGGGTTTCATAATCGGGTCTTGGGTAAACGGGTCAGATTTGAATAATAATATATATGTGTATAATTTGCATTTTAGTCCTTACAAAATAAGGGGGAAACAAAAGTAGATAATAGTTTAATTTAGGGTAGTTTTCGCCATAAATTGAAAGTTGTAATTATATTTTATATAATTAATTAAGCCAAAATATAATAATTAAATCTCTCAATAAACGCAATAATTTATCGTTTAAATTTCCCAAATATAAAAACGGGTCGGGTCTTGGTGTTTAATACGTCATATGGAAATCCGAGTTGTTACAACTAACTCGTCTTGGCTAGTTTAACATAACAATATACTCTTCTCATTACTTTATAGTCTAAACTAGTCGTTAGCAATGTTGTTTTGAAGTTTTTGGGTTTATATAAACGTCATGTTCTTGTTGTTTTGAACCCGCACATCAATGGAGAAGGAAATTGATAATATTGTAGTTTGTTACGGCGGAAAGTGGGAAGAAACAAAAGGAGCTACAGAGCATGTTCCGTTAGATTGTGGACGGCAAGGTATATCTCTATCTTTGAGGTTCGGTTATTGTGAGTTTATAAACGATTATCTTATAAGTTCTATAATTACTCATATCTGGTGGATATACACGAAGACTATGATGACATGAAACTTTTTCTAAAACGTGCTAAAGGATGACCAAATGAAGTCATTTTATGTGTACGTTGTTGACGATGACAATGGAGACTTTGCAAGATATTAGACACGACGAGTAGACTACCTATAAAATACTCGTATGGGTAATGTAAATCAGGTAAATTTATCAGAACGAGTTAATTACTAATAAAATACTCGTATCGGGAATGTAAACAAGGTAAACTAGTCACGACGAGTTAACTATACATAAACTAATCGTATGCGTAATGTTTACCAGGTAAACTTATCGAGATGAGTTAATTACTAATAAAATACTCGTATGGTGAATGTAAAATAGTCGTTGACCAATATCTACTCGTAAAGACTAGTTGACCAATCAAACTAACCATTCCGATTAGTATTTTGTAAAACTAACCGGTTCAATGCATTTGGTAATCAAACGTATCGTCGTGGTTAGTTTGATAAACTACTTGTAACTCGTAAAGGATATCTTATTTACTCGTGGACGTTGATTACGAGGCTTTAAACTTATTTAATGATTACGAGTAGATAATTAGTGAAACTGGTCGTTATGGTTTGTTTATAGACTCGTGGCAAGTTTTAATTGGTTATACAAACTACTCGCGGTTAATCATAAACTATTCGTCACAACTAGTTTATAATGCCAATTTTTAGAATTTGTTGAAAATGACACTTAAAAGTAGGGCTGTGCAACGGTTCAGAACTGCGAGAACCGAACCGGAACCGAAAATGAGTGAAAAATAGAACCAATACCGGAACCAGAACCTATTATGGTAAACCGGTTCGGTTCCAGAACCACTAAAGCCGGTTCTCGCTAACCGGTTCTGGCCAGAACCGATTCGATCATTTATTTATCAAATGAGTTATGCAAACTTTGCAAATTGCAAAACAAGTTGATATAATTGTATGTCTTCTTTCACGGTAAAACTAATTTAGATTACAACATGAAGTTCTTTTATATTTTTTATAAAAACCGAAGTTTTGAAGTTAAATAAATCATTAGCAACGATAGATTAATAAAAGATCATATCATTTTATATTAAATTACCTTGATAGCTTAAATCAATATTGATCATGGTTGGAACGTATAGAAAGAAGATTTGAATTAAAAAATGATTGAATGGATGCCGGTTAATAAGTTACTCTTAAAAAATGGGAATTGGTAAATTTATTTAAAACGTTCGGAATATTCCGGTTCTTCGGTTCCAAGTCTAGAACCGCCGGTTTTACCCGGAACCGAACCGGGAACCGTTTAATGCAAATTCTGAGAACCGAGAACCGAACCGGTACACACATTAACAGTTCTGAGGCACCGGTTCGGTTCCGGTTCCCCGATTCTGACGGTTCCAAACCGTTTTTTGCACACCCCTGCTTAAAAGCTGAAAAACGTATAATAAACGAATATTTCTACAAAGTCCTGTATATACTGAATCATGTGGAGATGGGATACTGGCAGATGCTATTTCCATCAAACCAACTGACACCCACTTGTCACCGCCGTCACCTCACCGGAGACCGCCGCACTTCACCTCCGTCAACCTCACACGCAATCTTTTTACTAAAAATCAATCAACAGATCTGTTTCAATGAGCCAATCCACCGCCACCATCAGTGGCAGTAATAATAACAACAGAAACGCGGCGGAAGAAGTTTCAAGAATCGTGGAACAGAGTAAAGAGTTGCAGGAATCAGCCACAACCTTAATATCTCAAAACTCACAGGAAGAAGCTTCGTTAAGGCAACGAGCACTAGCTCTTGATTCCAATATCAAAACCCTTCATTCGTTCATTGCTTCTTCTCTTAAGAAAGGCAGTTTGGATCCCAAAGATGCAGAAAAAGTAAGAATTTCATCAAATCCCAACTGGGTTTTACTGCAGTGGGCGTTCCGGAGGCGGGTTTTACATGGTTTTTGCCATTGGGTTAAGTTGGGTAGTTGGCTTTATTTGTCGGTCTTTAAAAATATGCTAATTGTGTACTGGGATATTGGAGGGAAGTTGGGATTTGGGTCTCAAGTTTGAATCCGATCCCAACTGGGTTTTACTGTAGTGGGTGATTGGGAGGCGGGTTTTACTTGGAATACGAGATGGTGGCTTTGGGCTACCTAGTGTGGTGAGAGTGTATTGGGTTTTGGGTTTTGCCGTTGGGTGGTTGGGACTTGGGATATATTTGTTAGTCGTAAAAAAAATGCTAATTGTGTAACCAGGTATTGGAGGGGAAATCGGGATTTGGGTCTCGAGTTCGAATCGGTGTTTGGGAGGCAGGTTTTACTTGGAATAGGAGATGATGAGCTTGGGCTACCTAGCGTTGTGGGATTGCGCGGGCGTATGGGGTTGTGTTTTTGCCATTGGGTTAAGTTGGGTAGTCGGGTTTTATTCGTTGGTTGTTTAGAAAAAAATGCTAATTGTGTAGCCAATGAGCTCTAACTCAACTGGGTACCGGAGGGGTAGTGAAGATTTGGCCGAAGACGTCAAGGTCTCAGGTTCGAATCCGATCCCAACCGGGTTTTACTGTAGTGGGTGTTCGGGAGGTGGGTTTTTCTCGGAGCAGGAGATGGTGGGCTTGGGCTATTCAGTGAGCGATGTGAGATCGTGGGCGTATGGGGTTGGTTTTTTCAATTGGGTTAGGCTGGGTAGTTTGGCTTTATTCGTTGATTTTTCAAAAAAAAAATGTTGATTGTGTATTGTAAATTTATGTAGTTATTATGTGAGCAGCATTAATTGTAGTTTTCTAAGTTGATTTGATTGGTGTTGTTTGTATACAGTTGGTTGAAGAGCTAGGTAGGGCAAGTTATACATTGAGTGAAGGAGATGCTGCTGCATTTCTTCCCAGTAAATCTTATGGTGATTTGATTTGCTCTTACTAGTTATATAATTACCACAGTAACTACTAATTAAAAGCTCTTGCTTCTTGTGCCTAGGCACATTTTCTAGGCGAGGCCCAATATATGCACTTCTAGTTTCTAGGCCCTCTCTATTGGTATTGATGACTGATCAAGAACGATGATGATTTGAACCTTTACTATTTATTACCTTTTGAACTTTTGGTTTACATGTTTTGAACATTTTGGTACTTTACTTCAAACATTTTGTTATTCAAGTTTTGGAATTACATTTAAATCTTAACTATTTCAGAACTTTTGGTACTAATTAGATGATATTAAGTGTTATATAGTAGCTTTTGTTAATTTTATATAAAGAATAGTATTATTTTCTAACGCATAATAAAATTTTAAAAAAAATATATTTAAGTGTTCTTTTTTTTTATTAGGCTTTAACTTTTTGGGGCGAGGCCTACACGCCTTGAGTGCGTCTAGCGCCTTTGGTAACATGATAATTACATTAGTCGAAATGCTTGTAACTTTGTTTGAATCAAGTCTTTACTAAGTTGCGTTTGATTTGTACTCTTTGGTTACAGGAAGATTTTGAGAATGTTTCTTGGTCCAATAAATGTTTACGCCACTAGAAAAGATGTTCAATTGAAAGTGAAAGAGGAGTACAATAATTTCAGGGTACGTTTTCATATTCGCGCTTCTAATATTATTTCAGAACCGTATTAAATCTTGTATTATTTATGAACAGGATAGAACTGCATATCTGTTTCTGTTATTCCCTTCTTTGTTATTCCCTTCTTTCCTGCATTACCGGTTCAGCTTTATCAGGTAATACATGCTAATATTATTATTATTATATCATGATACGCGTGTATCTTGATTAAGTACAAGATTATTATTAGTTTTCCATTTTCAGGCGTGGTTGCTGTTTCTCTACACAGGGTTGGCTTTGAGAGAGAATATTTTGAGAGTTAATGGAAGCGACATACGACCATGGTAATTTTATGTTGTTTTGCTTTGAAATTTTTGTTTAATGATGAGGTTATATTACGTTTTTTGAAGTCAAGATTTCATTCTTATCATTTCTTGTAGTTGTATTGTAATTTGTGTAGCTTTGAATATGTTTATATTAGTTATTTTATTATATGATTATTGCTACTTCAAGTTAATAATTAGCTTTTAATTGTAAAAAAACGTTTTATGCTTCTGGTTATTTATGGTAAAATTGAATTTTAACCCAACTGAATGAACAAGTTAACAAAAAAAAACATACCTAGTAAAGTCCAACCCGTAGGCCATAACCGAACGTTTAGTGAACCTATTGAAGTCTTGAGCAGGAAGTTTGTTTATTTAATAAACGAACGAGCATGAACACAAACTTTTGTTCATTTACTTAAAAGGATGAACATGAACACAAGTCTCGTTCATTCATTTATGTTCGCAAGTTTACGTTTGTTAAGCTTGTTCGTTTACGTTCGTTAATATATTCAATTAAATTTTTAGGCTCATTACAATTTAGTTTAGCTTTAACAACGGTTTACGCCCAAATACATTGTTGTTTACATTTACTATTAATTGCTTTTAGCTTAGTTATGCGCCTTCATCTATGTTCAGTTATGAATTGCTTACGCCTGTGAACCGTTCGTTTATACTGTTAACAAACGAACATAAACGAACACACTGTTTTGATGTACATGTATTATAAATGTGATTTTTAGGTGGATATATCATCATTATTTTGCAATGATTATGGCACTAATCAGTCTTACATTGGAAATAGAAAGACAACCCGATTGTTCCCAAAAACAGGTTATTTCCATTATTGTGTTCATGTAAGGTTTTGGCTTGATTATTTAATATTAACTGTGCATTTAATCTTGCAGAAAGGTATACAGTTGTTTCTAAAATGGGCAATTATGCAAGGAATTGCAATGCTTTTACAAAACTGGTACCAACGCCAGAGACTCTATACTCGTATCGCGCTTGGAAAGGCATGTTATAAATTTATTAAAGATAAATCTTTTTAATAAAGTTGACCCTAAAATTATAAAACTGACTTTCTTTTAATCGTAGGCTAGAAGAATGGATGTTGTATGGGGAGAAACTGCTGGAGTTGAAGGTCAAATATGTTTTTATACCCTATACTCTTTGTCTTGCAGGTGAGTTTTGTGAACTTTGACTTTTAAAAGTCAAAGGATTAGTACTAGAACCACAATTGACTGTGAAAACCAGAATTAGATAATGAAATATTTGATACTTTGACAAATTTTAGTTGTTTAAAACATTAATAGATAAAATATTGAAAAAAGCAGGGTAAAAAGGTTATTTACCCCCTTTTTGTTTTCCCTTTGTAGCTTTTACGAGTCAAAGAATTTGTACTAGAAGCATCATTGATGACTTTGATTTTGAAATCTAGAATCAGATAATGAAATATTTGAATGTTGACTTTTAAGAGTCAAAGGTTTAATACTGGAAGTCCAATTTATGATGTTGATTTGAAAACCGGAATCAGATAGTGAAATATTTGAATGTTGGACTTATAGGAGTCAAAGATTTAGTACTAGAAGCTCAGTTTATGACTTTTGAGTTTGAAAAACAGAACATACTCAAATATTTGAATGTTTGACAAATTCAAGTTATTTAAAAAGTAAATATAAAATAATTGAAAAGTATGCTGAAAAGGGTAAAGAGGTCATTTTACACATTGTTTGTTTTCTCTTTGTTGGCTTTTGTCTTTGACTTTTGAGAGTCAAACGATTAGTACTAGAAGCACAATTTATGGTTTTAATTTTGAAAACCAGAATCAAATAAAGAAATATTTGAATGTTTCACAAGTTCTAGTTATAAAACATTAATAGATAAAATAATGGAAAAAGTAGGCTAAAATGGTTAAAAAGGTCATTTTACCTCATGTTTGTTTTCTCTTTGAAGGCTTTTGAAGCATACGTGGGTCTGTTATTGCTCAAAACCGCAGTTGTTGGAGTTGTTTCCGAGTGGCAGGTATGAAACCAATATTTTTTTTTTCTTTCCCCGATTATTCATCATCGAATATTCAATAATATTTAAACTTGCATATTTATCGGTCACCAGGTGGTTACATGTGGAATCCTTCTGATAATAATGGCGGTGGGGAATTTCACAAACACGGTTCAAACACTTGTGTCAAAGTCACGGGTCAAAGTCAAAGCCAAAATGAAGAGAGACAAAAGCAAGAGTGATTTGCTTCATGCATCCTCATGATTGGTATGATCATATTGATAATCAAAGTGAGGATATCTTGTGCTATTAGCATTTGTTAAATTTGATTGCCGTCGATTTTGTTAGACCTGTAGGTTTATAGTTGTGCCCACATTTAAGAAACCAGGTTTTATTGTGATTCTTAATCTCTTGTTGTAATATGTTACTATACACTTTTAATAATTTCATGAGTTTTTGTATTTTTAGAAGATGAAATGGTAACTTTTATTGTGATGTGCATGTTATTATAAAACCTTGTTGCTCTTAGCAGGTTCAAGCATAGTTGTTAATTCTACCTGCTACAATGAATAGCGTAGTGTAGCGGTATGCTAGCGTTAAGTGGTCTGTAGCGACATAATAGTGAGATATAGCGAGCTTCTAAATTTTTTCTTATTTTTTATTTTATTAGCTATTTTTTTGGTATATATTGACTATAATAGCTATTTTGTTGGTATTTATTGATTTGGTGGAATACTTCAATGTATAACAATAAAAAAAATTAATACCTTATCGCTAAACATCAAATAACGTTTGCTTTTTTATCGCTTTCGCTACATAGTGTATAGGTAGATTGCTATGGGCTACTATTTGCTATTGACAACCATGAGTTCAAGTATTGAACAATTTATTTTTATAAAAAAGTTTAAAATTGCATTTTATGTTATAACTTAAGTTAATTTGATTTCTTTGTTATTTATGTTTTTGTGGTTTAAAATTGTGATAATTTTTTATACATATATATCCTTTATTCTAAATTTTTAATGCAATATTATTAATAATAAAAAAATACATGAAATTAAAAATCTCGTGCTAAACATGTTTCTAACTTTCATGAACTTACGAAAAAGTGGGTCTATGCCTGTCGACATGATTTTTAGGTTTGTGTCATGTTCGGTTTGGTGTCAAATTTTCACATTCATATAAGATTTAACTCGCCAGCTAACCCATTTACCACTCTTGCTCTAATAACAAGATACACCAAATGTAGAACAAAATTATAGTAACCCATGTTCTTAAGATTACAAAAGTACCACCTACATTTACAACAAAAGAAACAGACAAATATACCCAAACAAAATCTCATAGCATAATTATTGATAAGGTTTGGAAGGACGGGATAGGAGCATTATATTGTCCATGAGGATAAAGAAACTGCTTCTGCTAAGGAATCCTGGAGTGCCTACATTTACAACAAGATGCCATAAACCGGGTGGGGTTGGTTGGATTTCTCTAAGATTTTGTCAAAATACGCAGCCGGGACCTGCGATAAGATGGTACAAACCTATTTCTTTCTTCCACCAGCACCGGTCCTGAATTTCTTCGTTGGCGGGGTACTTTCGCAGCCTTCTCTTTTGTTTCTAGCCACATAAAGGGCACACAAAAAGTCATACATATGATTATGGACACATGACTCCATATACATATTTGTTGAGAATCAAGTTTCAATAATGGACAGTTACATGAAGGAAAAGACAAAATGTTGAGACACAGTTGAAGTCTACTCAATCTCCCAATTATAATTTATTAATTTTACATTATTATTTGGTTATGGAAGTTTCACTCAAATTAAAAGAAAATTAAATGGCACCTAAAGTAGTACTAATCCATGAAAACTATTACTAGAGGTTATTAGTTCTGGAGTTCTGGTACTCTATGAGGAAAGCAAAGGCCGAAAACACGATTCGTTGCAAGACTATGTGCTAGATGGGTGAAAGGGGCAAAGTGAAAGGGAAAAATCATGTCGAGTAAGCAATGAGGTAACAAAAGGGGGCTTTTACATTTTACATTAAAAAACATGTGTTATGGTGAGGTAAAATATGAAATGTGGTTGTGGAGTGAGGTTGAGTGATTTGATTGGTTAGTTTATGAATCAATAATTAAAGGAAATATTCAAGAAAACCCTACATGCTTTCACGCTCGTCAAGCTAATCACGGTAGAAGGTGTTATGGTGTAGACTGCCAAAACCTATTGACATGGCAATTTCACGACCGAAGCCATAAGAGGTGGTGTAAAGTTGAGTTCACTCAAACCGGATAACGCAAACAATTCAATATTATAAATTATAACCACAATTGTCATTTATTTGCCCCTAACTTTTTATAAGGTCACACACACATGTATTAAAAAAGTAGATATTCGGTTCAGTTTACAAAAATGACCAAACAAAACGAAAAACATATAAAATAATGAAATTATATATATAGACACAAAATTTATATATAGCTTAGCTGTACAATTCTCGGTTTTGTGTAGAGGTGTTCAATATTTGATTCTGATTTGAGAAATTCTAATTATATATATAGACACATGCATATGATGCATAAAGCCGTTAACAATAAACAAACATTTAGTTCCATATGATATTCAAATTTATTATTAGTGTCGTAGGCTTTCATATTCGAAGCTGCTAACAATAAAGAACCATTTAGTTCAATAAACGCGAAACTATTTTATTTATTAGTAATGCCTTATGCGTCTATATTGAATTTGTTTAGAAAATAAAGAGTTAAGTGTCATTTTAGTACATGTGGTTTGTTCAATTACGCAGTTTTAGTACCGTTTTTGAATTTTTTGCAAATGGCTACTTCACGTTTCCAAATCTTGCCATTTTAGTACTTTTTTTAACGTCGTCTATTTTTGTCCGTCAAGTCGGGGGTAAACCAGTAATTTCAGTTTCCTGTCATAAACTCAATTTTTGTCCATCAAGTCGGGGATAAACCAGTAATTTCAGTTTCCTGTCATAAACTCAGTAATTTATAAAGGTGACAGGGACTCGAACCCGCACCTATGGAAGAACAAAGCCTTGACAAGAAATGGACAAACCACCGGAACTAATGACCAAGTTGTTTGTAAAATGGTTTTAAATATTTTTATAATAGAAGTTTGAATAAACCCCAAATCCTCATAAACCCTAGAAATAAAATCCCCAAATTGATCGATAATTGTATTCAGTTAATGCGATTTGAGAGAGGGCTTACATAAGGACGTGCAGGAAGCACGAACCAATTACCTGATAAATGGACGTATTAATCTCAGCTGATTAGTTCAAGGTTCCGGTCGGTGGCGAGTTTAAAGATAGTCATAGAGTTAATGTTTGGGAGAATTAAGCGTATGAGTGTGTTCGCAATCATCAATTAAGTAAGTATGGGTGTTTTTATTTAGCTAAATCAACATATAACTGGTCTAATTTGATTATGTTTTTAAAGTCGATTTCAAGTTTATGAATAATAAAGATTATTAGTTTTTAAAACCGAATTAACTCGAGCCAAAGATTAGAGACAGTTTTTATACGTTATGATTTCGAAATAGAAAAGAATTGACGCTGTGGACCGGTCTTGCTAACCGTTTGGAGTTCGCCGGAAAAGATAACCAAGCTCGCCGGCGGCGAGATGATAGTGATCGGAAAAACGGGAAGGAAATATAAACAGTGTTGGGATTTTTTTTTTGTTGAAAATTGCACAAAGGTCCTTGTTCTTTCAAAGGACTTTAGATTTTAATTCAATTCTTCAACTTTATGTTTTATGTAAATTAAATTAATGAAATTACTAGTTTACCCCCCGACTTAACGAACAAAAATAGACGAGGTTAGAAAAAAGTACTAAAATGGCAAGTTTTGAAAACGTGAAGTAGTCATTTGCAAAAAATTCAAAAACGGTATTAAAGCTGCGTAATTAAACAAACCACAGGTACTAAAATGACATTTAACTCGAAAATAAAAGTAAAATAATTTGCTATTTTGGTTTGAGTTCAAATACGAATAGAATAAATTGAATCTAACTCGAATACATATCAAGGTAGCATTTCCTAATGCTTATGTGGATTATATAGATAGCGAGTTGGTTTTTTAATTAAAGCAATCTTTTAGCTGTAATATATTGTTTAATTCATTCAAAGATGAAAGAACAATCGTTGCAACCACAAACATATCAATCTTAATCCTTTTTTCAAGTATTAAGATTATAAATTACTTTAAAACTTTTTTCAAGATTATATATGTTCATGCATAAAGTGTTTGTGTTAAGTGACAAGGAAAGTTCGGGCAAAATCAAGTGGATAACGTAGGATTAAACAAAGAGTAAAGGTAAGTGGAGAAACATTGACTTTCCATAGAGAAGACAAAGTCCAAAACAATTAATAATGTTGTGGTGGTGTTAAATGCACCAGAGACTATTTTTACTAAATCTACTTGTTTCCTCTTGTCAAATCAATTATCATTTTTTTTTAATATTATTTATATACATACTAGTATTTACAACCTCGCATTGCGGCGGAGGTGTAAAACCTTGTATTTACATATCCACTCCACTCGAAAGCATGAAGTTATCACCACCACCGCTTTCGTTCGCCATCCCCTCTCCCGCAGTCAGTAACTTGCGTTAACCATTAAGAAAACTGGACAAAAAGTGGATGTAAAAACGTTGAACCACACACGCTCATTGCATCGTGTTAACACATTAAAATTAGACCAAGACATAAAATATAAAAAAATAACTAAGTTAACTTAACATCTATGCGTTGCGATGGGGCTGTTAAACGGGAAAATAGACATATCGTTCAACCACACACATGTGTTTCAGCGCGTTAACTCGTTAAATTCAAACGTAAAAGATGAAGAGTATAGGACACCAAAGTTGAAATTGGAAAAATATATTTTGTGACATACTTATAAATTATGAAAAAGTGAAGGGACCAAAAGTAAAAAAGTGAAAGTTATATAAAAATGAATATTGCATTGTACAAACTTGAATGCATATTGTACAAAACACTAATGCATGTTTTTCCCACTTTTATTATTATATAAATTAATCTCTCCAACATTTTGTAGTATTCGCTATATATATCAAATTAAAAGCTATTACGTAATTATTAATTTATTTTTATTTGTATTAATATTGTAAATATTATTTTAAAAATTTTAATAGTATCAGTACTAGTATTATTAACACACACTACACACATATATAGTTTTATAAATATAGTGATGGCTGGTAATAATAATATTATGATTATAATAAAGAACAAGAAACATAAAAAGAGATATAATAATAATAATAAATAAATAAATAAAATAGTTTTTGATTCAATATTTTAAATGGAGACATAAAATGGGAAAAATAAAATATCAGATGGGAGTAATATGTCAAAATAAAAATGTTAAAGGAATTAAAAGTTTAGAGGATGGGGAATGAGAAGTTAAATGATAGGTGTTACGTTTAACCTAACCCATGGCCTTATTATTATGTTAAATTGTACTTAGTTTACTCTATAACAAACTTTGGTTTTTATAAATTACAACTTGCATTCTTGATGGTTATTTTGCTATTCTTTTTCTAGCTAACAATGTTGAGTTGTTTTCTTGAAAAGAAGTTGATAAAGTGAACTAGACAAAGCAACTTGGTTATAACATATTGTTAGAACAAGTTTAGGAATTTCAAAAGTTTTAATAGTAACTAGTGATATATGGCCCATGCGTTGCAGCATGTGTTAAAACTTATAAAACTCGGTTTAAGCAGACTCGCTGGCATTTATTCCACTAAAAATATTCTTTTAGAAACGACAAACCCGGAATGTAAGAGGAAAACAGTAAAACTGGTTAATAATAAGAACCTTGAAGTAGCTTTGATGACTTGTAAACTTGTGCTTCGATAAGTCATGCATTATTGCAAAAGCTTAGTATTAAATGAAATTTATATTGAAGCGTAGATAAATATATGCCCATATTCAAAGTTTTGTATAACATCTTACTTTAAAAGTTATGAACAAAATAGAATGTCAAGCAAGGCTAGGGATTGAACCCATGTTTCACGAGTGAAAAAGTATGAGTCAAAGCACCAGACCGTATCTCTTCTTTAATTTATTTTAGATTTGGGACGTCAACTATCAATATTGGATAAAATGAATGGGTGGTGCCGTGGTGGTATTGTTCATACCTAGGGGTGTTCATAAAAATCCGAATCCGAATCGGTAACCGAAATATCCAAAAATCCAGTTATCTAAAATTTCGGATATCAGAATCTTGGATGTCCGAATTTTCGGATTCGGATTCATATAGTGATTTTGAAAATTTTCGGATAGTTCAGATATCCGAACTATCCAAAATATTTTTTTTAATTATTAAATAATAAATGTTATTTATAAATTTTGAATATTTTTCGAATACTTCGAATAATTTCAGATATTTTAAACAATATTTCGGATATCCAAAACATTGTTTAAAAGTAGTTATTTAATTTTTTCTAATAATTATTATTTTTCTTTGGATATTTCGGATTTCCGGTTTACCATCCGATTGGATATCCGAAATTTTGGTTTCGGATAGTGAATCCACTATTCGAAAAGTCCGGATATTTAAAGTTCGGATATCCGAGTTTCTGGATATTCGAATTTGAACACCCCTATTCCTACATGTCCTCATAATTAATTATGAAAATAATAATAGTTATTGTTATTATTACCTATATTATATATAATACCTCAGAGAACGACAAATGAAGACGTTTTGATATTAAGTAATTACAAAATAATCAACACATGAAGCATATTAAACAAAGGTAAAATGATTTTTAAAGCATAAAATCCCAAAATTTTAATTCATTACTAATATATTTATATTTTTTCACTCTTAATTTCGTTAAATTAAAAAATACTTACAACTTTGCTCCTTATAATTAAATAAGGGAATGTTAACGTACAAATGAAATTAACGTGTTAAACGTGAGAATCAAGTAGAGTAATTATGAGTAATTACATAATTACTATACTTGCATATATAATTACTCTACTTGATTCTCACGTTTAGCACGTTATTTCATTTGTATTTGATCCAACCCCTAATTAAATATATATTATTTTTATTTTAATTTGAAGCCAACTTCTCTCAACGATTTTGAAACGGCTATAATATTTTCATACGCTAATATTTTTTTAAAAAAGTTTACATCATAAAAACAAGCATTTTATTATCTTTAATTTAAGTATGATAATGCTATAATTTTTCTTTTTCAAAACATAACATGTTAAGTATGGGCGTTCACGGCCTGGTTTTAACGATTTTAAGTTAAACATGTGAGCCATACCATTAGTAGTGATTTTTTTCGTCGAAAATTGAAACAGAAAGTTAAATAAAAAAAAACAACCGTGATACCTAACCGATGATTGGTTTAAACTATTGTAATTAGGAAAGCACGTGTCATCTAGGTCGTTTTAAAAAAAATCATCGTACATCTAGGCAATTGGTTCCTTACACAAGGGAGCTCAAAACCATATTTGTGAATTTATCAATTTCGAGGCAAATTCAAGAGAACGAAAATTGTTGCAAGGAATCTTAATTTGTTGAAATATACTTCTCTTGATAGATGAATTTGATGCTAACAAATTTTCTGTTTTTGAATTTGCTTCCTATACAAGCGAAATTGATAAATTCGATTGCCAACTCTATTGGTCTTCGAAATCTTTGCCAAATGACTTCGTTTTGTTATCTAGTGAGCGAGTTACTTATATAGTTTCAGAAAACTTTGAAGACGTTTTTTTTTTCTAAACCACCTAATTCTACAAAAAGTTCCAAGGTCATTAAGCTTTCCGTTAATTTGTTCTCTTATGATGAGTTAGATGCCGAACACAGCTGAAAAGTTCTGCTTACAACTATACTAAATTGGTGAAGATAATTTGGATTCAATACTCTAAACCATTACCCATTCATGAATAATTCATACGGACAATTTAACCGGTGAAACTCTTCACTTTCACTTTTGTTACCAAGAACAATTACACTATATTCATCATAAATTTTACATCTGATTTTCACTCGATTTCACTCACAAAGAAGGTCCACATTGCTCATAGTCATCCATGTGAGCAAAATTGTGTGGAACTTACGTGTAAATCTATGATAACTAGCCAGCAAAAGTAAATATATGTAGTGTGATTGGTTAAATTGTCATTACATAGTATAAGTAGCCAATAAATTATAGTATAGATTACTGAAATTCAATTTGTCATTAAAATGGATGATTATATATTGTTGGTAAATCTGGATTGTATTCCTAAGTTGGTGAGCATGAAATTATCTAAGTTGAAGCCGGTCAAGTTGACTTACTTTCTAATTGTACTAGGATAAATATGATAACATCTTGGTCACCAAGTTAGGGCTAGATTTATAAATATAGTGCTTATTAAAACTACAATTGATTTCCCACCAAATGCATAAAAGAATTTGAATATCAAATTATTGTTACATGTTTGACTGTATATTTTCAATTATAGTCTTTTCTTATTTGTTGTATCAATCCCTTATTCACAACCTCATTTATAGCCTAGATTCTTGTTGTACTTTCTATATATTAACATACAGTTAATGAGAAAGAATCAATTTGGTTGAATACATTTTATATGGTATCAGTCAGGAAACCAATTTTCTTAAAAATATAGCCGCCGCCTAACCCTACAATTTGTCGCTCTGTTCTACAACAACTCTGTGTTTTCCGGTAGCTATGGAAACCACCGGTTCTGTTACCCATTAATGAATAATTCATACGGACAACTTTGTGTTTTACGGCAGCTATGGTAACCACCGGAAGCTATGGATTCAATACTCTAAACCATTACCCATTCATGAATAATTCATACGGACAATTTAACCAGTGAAACTCTTCACTTTCACTTTTGTTACCAAGAACAATTACACTATATTCGTCATAGATTTACATCTGAATTCCACTCGATTTCACTCACAAAGAAAGTCCACATTGCTCATAGTCATCCATGTGAGCAAAATTGTGTGGAACTTACGTGCAAATCTATGATAACTAGCCAACAAAAGTAGATATACGTAGTGTGATTTGTTAAACTGTCATTACCTAGTATAAGTAGCCAATAAGTTTTAGTATAGATTACTAAAATTCAATTTGTCATTAAAATGGATTATTATATATTGTTGGTAAATCTGGATCGTATTCCTAAGTCGGTGAACATGATATTATCTACGTTGAGAAGCCGGGCAAGTTGACTTACTTTCTAATTGTAATATGATAAGTATGATAACATCTTGGTCACCAAGTTAGGGCTAGATTTATAAATCTAGTGCTTATTAACACTACAATTGATTTCCCATCAAATGCATAAAAGGATTTGAATATCAAATTATTGTTACATATATATTTGACGGTATATTTTCAATTATAGTCTTTCCTTATTTGCTGTATCAATCCCTTATTCACAGCCTCATTTATCGCCTAGATTCTTGTTGTACTTTCTATATATTAACACACAGTTAATGAGAAAGAATCAATTTGGCTGAATACATTTTATATGGTATCAGTCAGGAAACCAATTTTCTTAAAAATATAGCCGCCGCCTCACCCTACAATCTGTCGCTCTGTTTTCCGGCAACTCTGTGTTTTCCGGCAGCTATGTCAACCACCGGTTCTCTTACATCTTCCGCCATAGGAACCATACCTCTCAACACCTTATCTTCACTCACAATCGTTACCATGCCTCCCTCTCTAAAACTTAGGGTTGTTCAAAAAGCTCACGGCTCGAAGCTCGCTCAAAAAAACTCGGAGAAAGCTCGCTCGAAATAGGCTCGATTGTAAGGGAGCCGAGCCTAGCTCGACTCGATTTCTAAACGAGCCGAGCCTGAGCTATCCCCGGCTCGACTCGAGCTCACTTGATAGGCTCGCTCGATTGGCTCAAACTATTTTATTTTAATTTATATATATACATACATGCATATAATTATCGAGCCCAATTATTTTGACACATGGGCTTTCCTTTAATACAACCCAATTTTGTTTCTCACTCCATAGTGCATATTCATAATTCCATATACTGAGTAACTGAGAGATGGGACTTCATAGTTCACACACTCAATGATCAGTATACGTTCCAGTTTCCACCCTAACCCTAGCCGTTCATATTCACCTTCGCCGCCGGCCGCCACTCATATTCACCTCCGCCATCGGCCGCATCTCATTCTCCGCCATCAGCGGCCGCTCATAGGTAAACTTGAGCCGAGCCGAGCCGAGCCGGCTCGATTTAAAACCGAGCTTGATCTCATATTTTTAGCTCGATTAAGAGTTCGAGCTCGAGCTCGAGCTCGAGCCGAGCCAGCTCGATTGAATATCGAGCTCAAGCTTGTCTTGGCTCGGGCTCGGCTCGTGAACATGCCTACTAAAACTCACTGAAACCAACTATTTAAGTTGGAAAACACAAATTGAATCCCTCCTCTATGGCCTTGACCTCTTTAAATACATTAATGGCACACTTCCGGCACCAAAACCATCTGTTGACAAAGACGGAAATTCAATTCCTCATGCTGACTATAACGCCTGGTTCCATCAAGATCGCCTACTCTTTGGAGCATTAGTCGGTAGCCTTTCTCCCTCTCTTGTCCTGTTAATCACAAATGCCAAATCTTCACTTGAGGCTTGGAAAACACTTTCCGACACTTATGCCTTCACCTCCTGTGGCCATATCAAACAGCTTCAATACCGCTTAAAACAATCCACCAGAAGTCCAAACCAAACAATAACCGACTTCAATAATCGGTCAAAGCTATAGCCGATGAACTCTCTATCCTTGGCAAACAACCGGGCCCATAAGAGATGTTACTGATGTTGTCTTAAACGAGTTGGATCCCACTTCTTACAAATCCGTCATCGATGTGGTTCATGGCCGTGATACCCCTATCTCGTTTCATGAACTTCACGAAAAATTAATCAACAAGGAGTTATTATTAGCCCAACAACACACCAACGGTTCCTACTCTCCACCAACCTACAACTGCTTTTGCTACTAATACTCGTCACACACATAAACCTTGGTACACTCGTAACTCTTCACAGAACCCAGGTATACTACCTACACCTTTAAAACCTTCGGCCACTCCCCAAACAACCCCTCAAAACGACCCTTTTTAGGCAAATGCCAATTCTGTTTTGCAAAAGGTCACTCTCTTACCTCATGTTTTGCCTTCAAGAAACAGTATCCTCACATTGGCTTACCTTCTTTGCCCAAAGGAACACAAAACAATGCACCACAAGCCACACGTTCCAAATGCAGACACCAATGACACCCGTCCATGGCTCTTCGATAGTGGTGCTTCTCACCACATTACAAAGGATCTAAATGCGCTATCTCTTCATGCTCCGTATGATGGTACTCAAGAACTCGTCATTAGCAATGGTTCGTCCCTTACTATTACTCATGTTGGCTCTTTAAACTTCATTTCGACATTGTTTCATTAATCTTACACAATGTTTTATATGTTTCGTCAATATCTACTAACATTATTTCTATCTCACGTTTATGCCTCGACAACAATATACTAATATAACTTTTCTCTCTTAATTTTGTTATCAAGGACTCCCACTCCCACTCCTTCGGGGAACAACTGAACACGGGATCTATGAGCTTTGCCCAAAATCCCCACGTCATGTTTTTTATGTTCAACAAAATAAACCATCCTTGTAGCATCACCGTCTTGGACATCCGCATAGTGTTACAAAATTTATCTACTGTTGTTTCGTCCATTCCTACTTTTAATAAGTAATGTAATTCTTGTTGAAAAAACTAGAGCCACAAACTTCCTTTTTATGAATCTTCTATTACTTATAATGCATCGCTTCAACTTTTATTTTTGGACGTATGGTCATCACTGATTATCTCTTATGATGGTTATAAATATTATATAATCTTCGTTAATCACTACACCAAATATACATGGATTTACCCCCTTAAAAAGAAATCCGACTCTCTTAATACATTCATTAATTTTCAAAATCTTGTAGAAATTATTTTCAATGTAAAATAAAACAATTATTTTCGGACAATGGTGGTGAATATATCAAACTTGCTTGTCATATTGCCTCATGTGGCATATCTCATCTTACATACCCACCCCACACACCGGAACATAATGGTTACGCCGAACGTCGACACCACCATATTGTCGAATCCGGCCTAACACTTCTATCTCATGCCAAAATACCTCTTAAATATTGGACTTTGCTTTCACCACCACAACTTATCTCATTAATTGCTTACCCACCTCCACCCTCAAAAATGATTCTTCATATCTACGTTTATTTAACAAACTACCAAACTACAATAAACTAAAAAGTTTTGGTTGTTTGTCATATCCTTGGTTACGGTCATACTCTTCCCACAAACTTCAAGCTAAGTCTAAACCATGTGTCTTTGTTGGGTATTCGCCTACTCAAAGCGCATATTATCTTTTAGATCCCCCAAAAAATAAAGTTTATATATCTCGTCATGTAAACTTTATTGAAGATCAATTCCCCTATGAAACTCTATCTCAATCGTCTACCCCTCACCCCCTAATCCAGACACTTGGTTATCGTTAACCATTCGTTTACATCCTAATTCCACAGCTGCCACACCATCTCACACAACACCCACCATTAATTCCTCTTCAAAACATATTATAAATTCACAATCCATTCCTCCTTTTGACTCCAGCACAACAACAACACAAAGCTCACATCCATACACCTCTGAAACCACGTCTCCAAATCCAACTATTTCCACAACCCATCAGCCCACTTCACAAATTAATTCTCCTCATCCGTCTACTCCCTCATCCCCCTCGCACCTCCCAGACAACCCTTCACCATCACCTGATTCATTCGCATCCCCACTCACAAACAATGGATACGTTACTTCTCCGCCGTGTACCCGCAAACCAAATCCCAAATATCACAATGATACATTTGTTCTCTACAATGCCACATCTCCTCATCCTAATGAACCAACAACTGTTACCCAAGCACTCAAAAGTCAGCTATGGCGCAAAGCCATGCAAGACGAATTCTACGCTCTCCAGCGAAATAAAACTTGGTCCCTTGTCCCACCCGATTTCACATCCAACCTTGTTGGTTGTAAATGGGTATTTTGAACTAAATTTAAACCTGATGGAATAGTGGATCGCCTAAAATCTCGTAAGTAGCCAAAGGTTATTACCAGCGTCCGGGCCTAGATTATGTCGAAAAATTTATTCCGGTTATCAAACCCGCTACTCTTCGCCTCATTCTTTCCTTAGCCACTTCTCAAAGTTGGTCTCTTCTTCAACTTGACATAAACAATGCATTTCTTCAAGGTAATCTAACCGAGGATGTTTTCATGTCTTAACCACCCGGTTTTGTCGATCCATCCTTTCTGAATCACGTTTGCAAGTTACACAAGGCCATCTACGAACTTCGCCAAGCTTCACGTTCTTGGTATGATGAACTAAAAGCATACCTTCTCTCGGTTGGTTTCACACCAACTATCTCCGATCCATCTCTATTCATTAATCATGTTACTCAATCTCCTATCTATCTGCTAGTCTATGTCGATGACATTATTGTCACTAGCCGAATTCATAGCTCGTTAATTGTTTTATCAAATCTCTTGCATCTCGATTTTCCCTTAAAGATCTAGGTTCTTTGTCATATTTTTTAGTTGTTGAATTTATTCCCCAAAACAATGGTCTTTTTATTTCTCAATCCAAATATGTCCTTGATTTGTTAACTCGCACCAACATGAGTGATTGCAAACCGACGTCCACTCCAATGTCCTTCTCGGATCATCTCACACCCACCGATAGAACACCTATACCATTGCCAACCCAATACCATTCATTTGTCGATGCCTTAAAGTATCTCTCCCCCATGAGACCCGACGTTGCCTTCGCCTTTAAACAAACTTTCTCAGTTTATGCATTCACCTACTAATATACATTGGGCAACACTTAAACGATTATTTCGCTATCTTCACGGGGCATATTAAACCTTCATGCATTCACCGATGCGGATTGGGCCAATGACCGACATACTTATCGTAGTACCACGGGTTACATTATAGATCTCGGATCAAATCCAGTTGCTTGGAGCTCCAAACGCCAACCAACAGTGGCGAGATCATCTACCGAAGCAGAATTTAGGGCCGTTGCCTCCATCGCCATGGAAGTTCAATGGCTTATATCACTTTTATCTGAGTTTGGTTACAAGTCTGCCGTCACACCTGCAATCTATTGTGACAATCTAAGTGCCACACATTACTCGGCGAACCCGGTCTTTCACTCCCGTATGAAACATCTCGCTCTTGATTTTAACTTTGTACGAGAAAAAGTTCAAAACCGTACAATACGCGTCACACACATCTCCGGCGATGACCAGCTTGCTGATGCTTTCACTAAACCACTACTGAAGCAAAGATTTTACACACTTATTTCCAAGATTGGACTAACTTCACGATCGTCCATCTTGCGGGGGGGCATATTATCAGTACAATTGATTTCCCACCAAATGCATAAAAAGATTTGAATATCAAATTATTGTTACATGATCGTATATTTTCAATTATAGTCTTTCCTTATTTGCTGTATCAATCCCTTATTCACAGCCTAGACTCTTGTTGTACTTTGTATATATTAACACACATTTAATGAGAAAGAATCAATTTGGTTAAATACATTTTTTAGTGCTTAGGTAGAGGTTTTGTATAGGTGATCAATAAAGTATTATTGTAATGAGTTTTTAAGTCAGTTTTCTCTAGCAATAATAAAATATATTTATTGGCTCTGTGCCTTGAAATGGTATCAGAGCTTGGACGCTCAGTGTAATTTTTGACTAAGCTCGAGGTACTCGGGATTTAAAATAAGATCTAGCCACAACATGGAAGTATGTCGTCGTAAAGAGATCTAAGGCCAATCGATCAAAGACACAACGAAAGATTGAGGGATACCCAATCAATTGCTTTAAGAAGCCTCATCCTATTTATTAATTTTAGGAACCACGCAACCAAAACTAAATCCAACTTGTTGCCCAATCTGGTGATCAGATTTTCGACCAAAAGACTGTTGTTCAATTATCTTGGTTAAACGATTTTGAGTCCAAATAAAAAATAGCTCTGACCAGTGATCGGATGGACTGGTTCAAGAAAAGAAGACGATCAATGGTCGGTGAACATGAATAATCGAGTTACGGTTCCAAAATTATGTGTGTGATTGTTGGTAATTTCGTATCGTATTCACACGTTGGTTAATATGAAAAGATCTAAGTTGACAAGTCGGTGTAGTTGGTTTAGTTTTTTAATTGTAACATGATTAGTTTGGTAATGTATTAGTCTCCAAGTTAGTGTTAGATCATATCATTAAATATAGGATTTAGGTAGAGGTTTTGGAAAGGTGACCAATAGAAGTATTTATCATTTCAGAGCCTTATATTATCAATGAATAAGCATTGTCCAAAATTAATATATAAATTCTTTTGATCATATTTTGTGTTTGTCATCATCTTAAACGATAAACCTTTTCATGTGGATATGGACATTGTTTCCACTAGATGGCGGCAACACGTTGACTCTCTGAAGCAAAAGACTACCTGAAAGATATATAGTCGGCAGCCGGCACATTATATAATGTTCCATGATGGTTGATAGAGATAAATTAATTAATTAAGGATTATTCCGCCACCATATATATAATCTAGTTCATCATTCTCACATGCAATCAAGTGTTTTCAAGAATTTTAAATTTTGAAAAGGAGATCAACAAAGATGTATATACACACACATAGGAAGACCACTTGGCCCACTAATGATAGACAATGACAGAATTCCTATCCAGAATGATGTCAAAAGGAAAGCTTTAGTAGTCAGAGTGTGTGTAGCAATTCGAGATCATATATAGATCTAGTCAAACATAAGAAAATAAATAGCACATACTTCGTATATAGCACGGCTTATGATTTATGAATGTGTAAGTTGTCTTATCCTTTAAGGCAACTTTTGTCTCCATGCTCTTTTCTTGTCTTTCTTTTCGAACTTTCCACTGTTAATAGCACCACAAAATGGTGTGAGCCTCTATACCATGAACCAAGTTGTACTATTATCATCATAATGCACATCCTTCTTGAAAACATCCGCTAGCCGCCGATAGTTAATTCCATAAATAAAATGATAGAACCCTGGAAATTAAAGATGGCATTGATAGATTAATTCAATTCGAGAAGTATTAGATATCCGATAAAAAAAAGTATAAAACCTATGATTTTGATAAACATAAACATATGATCCATAAACAAGAACAAGAACAAGAACATATAAGGAGACCTAAATGTATTGATAATGTTACGGTTACTTAGACCCTTCGGTATTATCACCTATTTATTTCCGTTGGACCCTTCAGCTTCCTTGAATCTGGCCCTAATACCCACTCGTAGAGAAGACGGGTTCGTATCATAAAAGCTCCGAAATAGTGAAAAGAAAACATATGTTTTGTTTGAAGGCAATGTGAATATGTGAAGGCATTGAAAAGAAATTTTAGCAATGACAAAGACCCCTTATTGGATTAGTCAACGTTTAGACATTCTACTAATCATCATGTATATCCTATTATCCTCTAAGTGGTGTACTCTCATATTCACCTCTGTAGAGCATTCATAAAAACAAGTGTGCTTTGACTATGTCAATCAAAGTTATTAGTAATATAAAATTAAGGAAAATTTGACAACAATATCTAATGTGAAAATTTAATTTATGTAACCGTAGAGGAAAATACTGGGGTAAACTCTAAAGTTGCCAAAACTTCTTGGTGATTTTAGTCTCATAAGTACGTGACGTTTTAAGGATTTACTTTAAAGTAAATAAACATTGATACACGTTAGAAAGTATGGAGTATACACAAGTTTAAAACTATTAATATTTCGGACACCATGGAACTTCATGGTTTTTGCGGCGAAGCCTCTAGATAAGTGGCATGTAAGCTCGGTGGTAAGCAATTATTAAGCAGTGACAACGATGCTCAGTAATAACGATGCTCGTTGGCCCATATATGTGTAGTAGTAACAAAGAGCAATACCCACCTTCTAATAAATTATACTTAGGTTTACCCATGTATAACTAAGCAGTTATAATCATCAATTGTTGTATCCTTTCTCAAAGAATGTGGTGACTCAGTTTAATCGTTGTGACGACTCTTTACCTATACATTCTCGTTCTTGCCGTTCTTTTTGGTCATGTCTTATTATAGATTCTATACACTCAAAATACTTTCATCTGATAGTAAAACTCACACGATTCATAAACCTATCCAGGTTATTTGGAAATGTGAAACTTACAACACACTGAACACTTACCATTGAACTCTTAGTATATTCTACGTCCCATCACCGCGTTTACAAGGTAGTCAGATAATTTGGGTGTGTGTAATATGGCACCAAGAATACTCACTTCTTCCTTTTTTAGATTTGCTCTTATCTTTGTTATCAGTATTTTGACTAAAGTTCTTTGTTTTTCACTAACTTTGTTTTGTATACTATATGACAAAGATAACCAAACAACCTCACTATCAATGTACGTGGTTTTCTATGTGGGAAAAGTGTCATAATATCTTTTAGGATATGCTAGCTTTCAAGCAAGTATATAAATTCAAGTGTCATGATCTGTTATCATATACCATTTGCTAATATCTTCTTTAAAGCTTATACTATACTCGGGTCTTTGAATTCTTTCGTAGAAATGACAAAACCAACTTCCCTTCATGTCTCAGTATTTATAATCTTACTTCTTTGTGCACATTTGAGCAAATCTGAAGTAACAAGTTTTCGCGGTCTCAAGAGTTTGGATAGCAGACAGATTTTACATAAACTCGGGTACGATCTATCTAAGTTGAGGCATTCCCACAGGAGATCAATGGCTGGGACACACCAAACAGCACCAGGGAGTCCAGATCCACAACACAACAAAAAAAGTCCAAACATGTCCTAAAATTACCTCTTATTTGGTTTCGTGTGTTTTCCAACTATTGTAGTGTTGTCTGTTTGTCCTTTTTTTTGTGTGTCTGTCTGCATGTGTTATGCTCGTTAATTATGTACTTTTAAATCTTTCTTTCTTTTCTTGTATTTCCTACTTTTGTGCTTAATGAGGACATGTCATAGTGTGTATTGAAAGATACAACGTTTCTCCGTCTATTTATAAAAAGTATGACTAGTTATATAATTTCATATTTTATATGATTTTGCTTGGATCAGTGTAATGTCAACTTAATAAGTAATAACAATGTCATTATTGTTAAAATTAATTCACATGAGGATAATGTTTAGCTGCACATGGGTGGTTGTAGGGGCGTCTCCGAGAATTTATGTACCTCGGCCGGACCGAAATAGAAAGGCCCGTGTGCCAAAACGAGTAATGAATATATAAACTATTTCTTTTAAACAACAATAACGTTATAACAACTATAGCTAAAATATAATAATAAAATCAAATAAATTTATCGTAAATGAGTTAAGCATTACACATAGTATGCGTATGCACGTCCCCCATCAACGTATTTTTTTGTTTTACGCACCCGTAACTCTTCCTCAGCCAGGATGGGACAGAATAGCAGAGCAAGAACAAGTATTAGTAGCATAACAAAAACGTGTTCCTTGTCATTAATATATTAATAGCTAATGACATGCCGATTATTTGTAAAGTTCTCATAGCATTCCTTATCAAATCGATTTTGGTTTTGGCGCAAGTTAAATTGATAATTTACTTTAATTTAGTATTACTTAAAAAAGAAAAAAATATTTGTATTATTGTTTAAAAAGAAAAAAAACATTTGTATTACTTAAAAAAAGGAAAAAATTAGAAAAAAAAGTTGAAAAAGTTTTTGGAAGTATGCAAAACTATCGTACAAAAGTAACAATAATATAATATTATTAATTATCATGTCTTCTTCAAAACTACATCTCGCTGCAATTCAAACTCACCGAAAAATTTTCCGGCGAGGTTTCTTTCCTTTGTTATATCCTTTTTCTTTCTCTTTTTTCATTATTTCACAAACCATTGGCCCAATTTCAGTTGTTAATGTTTAAAAAAACTAATATATGCTTAAAAATTTTGTGCCCTCTATCAAAACTGTGCCTCGGACGAGGGTGCGGCTCGCACACCTCAAGAGCCGGCCCTGGATGGTTGCACTTAATCAGGAGAAGTTTGTTATTTGAGTTTGAATAATATTAACGTTGGTCATCCTATGACTGAGTTAATTGCTCCTTTTAATTCGTAGGTAGTTTATTTTTTTACGTTATTTTGTAGGCTATATAAAGCCATCTTCTTTCCATTGTTATGTACGCAGTTTTCTACAATCAATTAATTGAGTGAATGCTTTGAATATTATCACTGTTACCATATTGTTAGCTTCTTGTGTTTTCTCTTGATTACCAACATTGTGATATCAAAGCACAAGTCTGAGTGAGCCCATTTGTTCGTGAGTTTATCCACCATGAGTGAGCCGTCCAACAATATACTCAAATTCCAATCTTTAAGGGGGAGGGGTACGAATACTGGAACATCATAATGAGGACGATCCGAGGTCTAAAGACCTATGGGATCTGGTGGAGTCTGGAATCACTGAATCCAATCATGCTTCACCAGCCTATCGGAAAGCCAGGAAAAAAGATGCAAAGGCTATGGCCTTGATCCAACAAGGAGTACATGATCAATTGTTTTCAAGAATTGCTGCTGCGTCCACGACAAAGGAAACCTGGGATACCCTAAGAATTGAATTTCAAGGGGACTCCCAAGTTCAAGCGGTTAAGTTACAAGGACTGAGGAGGGATTTTGAGAACCTCCTAATGAAGAATGGGGAGAGAATGGGGAGATGATAGGTGATTATTTCTCCAGGGTAATGACCATTGTGAGTCAACAAAGAGCTTACGGTGAAGTAGTTCCTGATCAAAAGATAGTTGAAAAAGTTTTAAGAAGTCTTACTCCAAAATTTGATTATGTGGTGCCTTCTATTGAGGTTGCCTATGATCTGACACAATTAACCCCAGTTAAACTCATGGGATCTCTACAATCCCAGGAAGAAAGAATGTCGGGTCATTCTGATGAAACCAAGACAGATGCAGTAACTGATGAACAGGCTTTACAAGCCATGCAAGGTGTAAGGAGAAACCCTAATGAAGGAGGGTTTAGTGCTGCAAGAGGAAGGGGTCGAGGTCAGATTCGGGGTAGAGGAAGAGGAAGATCAAGTGAAAGGAACCGTGGACCATAATGCTATCATTGCAACAGATTTGGGCATATCAAGAAAGATTGTTGGTATAATGATGAGCAGCATGGTAACATGGCTGCTGAGCAAGAGGAAATCCAAGAAGAAAATGAAGATCAAAGGCTGTTTTTGGCTTATACCGATGATGAAATCTTAACTGATGAGTTCATGTTAATGGCAGGTCCAGACACTTACTCTAATACTTTCCTTTGGTTTATTGATTCTGGATGCTCCAACCATATGACGGGTGTTAAGTAAGGGTTCACTAGGCTTGATGAATCTTTCAAGCATCATGTGAACCTAGGTGACAAGAAGCAGGTGAAGGTTGAAGGGAAAGGAGATATTCGGATAAGTACAAAAGATGGTAACTCCAAGATTCTATGTGATGTTTACTATGCCCCTAAACTTGAATACAACCTATTAAGTGTAGGGCAGTTAATGAAAAGAGGCTTTGCTTTGCACTTTGATGATGGTGCATGTTCTATTGTTCATAAAGAGACTCAAACTGAACTTATCCGAGTAGCGTTGGCTCCTAACAACATGTTCATTTTGGATGCTACCAAAACCAAACCATGTACCAAAAAAACCAAAGGAGATACCGTCTCCTTTTTATGGCACAACAGGTTTGGTTACTTGCATTGTGAAGGGTTGCATGCTCTTCACAACAAAGGCATGGTTCATGGGTTACCATACATAAGAAACTTTGAATTCTGTGAAGGATGTATTCTTGGAAAACAGATCAGAGGATCATTCATGGCAACACCTGGAGAGCATCAAACAAGCTAGCTGGAGTTAGTACACTCTGATGTGTGTGGCCCGATGCAGATACCTAGTCTGGGTGGAAGTAAGTACTTTCTATTGTTTGTTGATGACTTCTCTAGAATGTGTTGGATTTATTTTATTGAAAAGAAGTCTGACGTGTTTATGAAATTTAAGATCTTTAAGGCCTTAGTTGAAAAGCAAAGTCGCCATCAACTTAAGGTCTTAAGGACATACAGGGGTGGGGAATATTGTTCAAATGAGTTTAACTCTTTTTGTGAAGTGAATGGAATTAGGAGGGAATTGGCTGCCCCTTATACCCCTGAACAAAATGGGGTGTCGGAGAGAAGAAACAGAACTGTCCTCAACCTAACATGAAGCATGCTCAAGGCAAAACAAATGCCAAACTACTTCTGGGCTGAAGTTGCAGCCACTGCAGTCCGAGTGTTAAATGTGTCACCCACTAAGTCCCTCTCTACTCAAACCCCTTTTGAAGTATGGATGAACAGGAAGCCAATAGTAAGCAACATGAGGGTATTTGGTTTTCTTGCATACGGGCTTATTCCTTCTCAAGTTAGAAGAAAGCTTGATCACAGGTCAAACAAATGTATCTTCATTGGTTATTCTAATCAAACCAAGGGATACAGATTGTATGACCCTATTACCAAGAGAATTCAAACAAGGAGAGATGTGGAGTTCATTGAAGAATCTCAATGGGACTAGAAGGGCAAGACACTTAATGAGTCATATCAACTTGTTGAGGATGACTCAGAGGAAATGTTATCTGATGATGAAGCCAATGATCAACCAACTAGTCCGACCCTGGACCAAAGTTCATCTCAAACAAGCAACCAACAAAGTGACATTCAAGGTGATGTACCCGTGTTAGAAAAAGACAAAAAATTATATGATCAAATTTAATATAATTTCCATATTAAATATTATGGTAACAAAAAAATTCAAGACCGTTGGAGCATTATCAAGGAGATTTCCTTCCTTTTCTTTCTTACTATATTTCCTTGTATAATTCATTTGATTCAATTATATAATGTATTCCCATTTCTTTTGTAAATCAACGAATACAATTACAAAGCAATAACAATTTTGATATTCTCCTTTCTAACATGGTATCAAAGTAGGCCATATGATATTAGGATCAAACTGCTTGTTCCCTTTCATCTTCTACTCACCAATCTGATAAAAAACTTGCAAACCCGCAAACCATGGCCGCTGATAATAGCAACAACAATGACGACCTTGCTTTACAAATCACCAATTTCCTGAAAAACAGCCATAACACCCAAAAACAAAGCCTCTCTGATAGTTTGAAAATTAGTCTCAAGCTTAACAGTCAAAATTACGACCTATGGGCTCGAATGATTCGAGTAGCCATAGAGGGTAAATCAAAGAAACTTTTGAATCACTTGTCGGGATGCCCTGCACCACCGGAACCAAGCGATGAAAAGTATGAACAATGGGAACAAGATGACCTTGTTGTGGTCTCATGGTTGATTCAAAATATTGAACCCGCTCTTGCAAGCAACCTAACCGAATTTCCTACAGCTAAAGCATTGTGGGATGCGTTGGTGGTTACTTACAGTAGCGGGAACGATAAACTACAAACCTTCGACTTACATGTCAAGGAAAATGGAATCAAACAAAACGGCTCACCTCTCGAAGATTTCTGGATCGTTATGCAAGGAGTGTGGGGAGAAATTGAAAGGCGAGATCCAAACCCGATGACGTGTTCGACCGACATAACAACATACAACAAAATCCGGTTAGAACAAAAGCTATTTCAATTCCTCAATGCCCTTGACCGACAATACGATGCTGTCAAAAGAGAGATCCTTCGGTGGGACCCGCTACCCTCGGCCGAGGGAGCCTACGCAGCCATTCGCAAGGAGATGGCGCATTAGGGCATATTAGGAACCATCAAATCCCCTCAAAATGGTGTGGCGGCAGGCTTGGCTGCCAACGGGTCACACGAAGCCGAAGGTCTAGGGTTTCTATCAAAGGGACAATTCGGTTAGAAAAGCTCCAACGGAGGTTCATCATTCCGGGTCGGTAAAACAAAACTAAAATGCAGCCACTGTGGTATGTCTAAACATAACAAAGATCAATGCTTCAAAATTGTCAGCTTCCCTGAGTGGTGGAACGATGGCCACAAAAAGAGAAATAAAGAAGGGGGAAAAGCAACCGCCACCATCAGCAGCTCAGAAACCACCGGTACCGGAGAAAGGAATGGTAGCTTTAGTGGCATCGTATCGGCTGGAGAAGGAAGCGTCGGTGAAGATAGAGGTAACGGGTTTGAGAAACTATTCTCAAACCCTTGCTTATTACGTCCTAACATTTTTAATCCTTTGTATATAGAATTGATAAATGATTCTTTCAAAAATTGTGATAACATTAATGCCTGCCAAACTTTTGAAAATTTTAAAATAGCCCATGAAGATTCTGCCTTTGGTCAAAATAATATTAAATGTTTTAATTCTTTTGAAGTATTAAATAACATTCCCAAAAATTCAAATAAGTTAGATACTGGTCAGTTTTCAAAAGGTATAAAACATAAAAATTCACAAGATTTTATTTTTAAATCTAGCCAAAATAAAGTTTGTGGAGATCCAAGAATTGAAAACAAAAACTTGGAACCAATTAGGCAAGCTAACATGGCTAATACTTATGAAAAACTAGATAAATCATGGATATTCGATTGTGGTGCTACCGATACCATGACTTTCGAATTATCGGACATAGTTTCAAGCTCTACACCTAAAATTGATCACATCAAAACTGCTAATGGGGGAATCGATCCTGTTAAAGGAGGAGGAATTATTGAAATTTCTCCAACATTAAAACTTTCAAATTGCCTTTATGTCCCATCTTTATCGCATAAATTGTTGTCTATTAGTCATGTGACAAAAGAATTGAATTGTACTGCTTTAATGCATCTCACCTTTTGTATTTTACAGGACATTAGGTCGGGGACGATCATTGGGAGTGGCACTGAACGCCAAGGGTTGTATTATGTGGAAGAAGTGGCTCAACATGGTACTGTGATGTTAGCTCATGGAACAACACAAAGAGAAGCTTGGTTATGGCATAGAAGATTGGGACACCCATCTATCGGTTATTTGCACTTATTGTTTCCTAAATTATTTCCTTTTAATGAAACTTTAAATTGTGAAACTTGTGTTTTGGCTAAAAGTCATAGACACACATTTAAACCAAATAACACAAAAGTTGATTTCCCTTTTTCCCTCATACATTCGGATGTATGGGGACCAGCGGAAGTTCTTGGAGGACAAAACTTTAGTTTTTTCGTGCTTTTTGTTGATGATTGCACTCGTATGATATGGATTTACTTTCTAAAAAATAAATCTGAAGTTTTTGATAAATTTACTATGTTTTATACCATGATACAAACACAATTTAAAACCAGCATTCAAACTCTTCGGTCCGATAATGGGGGGAGAGTTCATAAATGATTCAATGAAACAATTTTGTCAAACAAAAGGAATAATTCACTAAACGTCTTGTCCATACACTTCTGAACAAAACAGCACCGTCGAACAAAAAAACCACATACTTTTAGAAATTACTCGAGCTGTTCTAATTGAATCTCAAGTTCCGAAATCTTTTTGGCCTGAAGCCCTCGCCACTGCCACATACCTTATAAATCGACTACCAACCAAAGCTCTTGACCTAAAAACGCCTCTCCAAACCCTTTCAGAATTTACCAAACTCCCACCCACACTTACATTACAACCACGAGTATTCGTTTGCTCCGCCTTTGTCCACATACCGAAAATCCACCCGACCAAACTTGACCCATGTGCCGAGAAATGTGTGTTTTTAGGCTATGGTGTCAACCAGAAAGGATATCGATGCTATAGCCCAAAAAGACGTCACATGTACACAACCATGAACTGTGACTTCCTTGAAACCGATTTTTTTTATACCTCTCAACACAATGGTCAGGGGGAGACAGAGTATGACACGCTAAGTTGGCTAGAATGGGTTTCAAAGTGGATCTCATCGTCCGAAGAAGTCAATCACAGTACCCAAGATGAGTCACGAGCTTCACAACAACTTGATGGCCCAATAATCAGTGTTCAATGTAACCAAAATACTCCCGACCTAGTGTCCGAGGTAAGTAATTCTCAAACACATGAAGACATACAAACTACCGAGTCTCGTGAAAATCAAAATATTGTTAACTATGAGATAGCAGTAGAACAAACAGTGCAGGATGAACAAATTCAAGACATACCAATACAAGAAGAAACGACCGAGAGATATGTTTTACCACAAAGATCAAACAGAGGAGTCCCACCAAAACGATACTCTCCAAAGAAGCAAGCATGATCGTCCATTTACCCCATAGCAAACATAGCCGAGGGGAATTTAACCGAAGAAGCTAAAGTATTTAATTCTTCCCTATATGCTGAACAAGTTCTAACCTCTATCTAAGAAGCCCTAGAATCAAAAAACTGGAAGGACACAATGGAAATAGAAATGAAGGCGCTAATAAAAAATGACACATGAGAAAAGTGTGATTGTCCGCCAGGAAAGAAACAAGTAGGATGCCGATGGGTCTTCACAATCAAACACAAACTAGATGGAACTATTGAAAGATATAAAGCACGATTAGTGGCTAAAGGTTACACCCAAACATATGGGATTGACTACGCAGAGACATTCTCGCCGGTAGCCAAAACCAACACAATTAGGGTACTTTTTTCGATCGTTGCGAATGAAAGATGGCCTCTTCATCAATTTGATGTTAAGAATGCCTTCCTACATGGAGAGTTAAAAGAAGAAGTATATATGAAAGCTCCACCAGGATTCACATTGAATTTTAAGGCAAAATAAGTATGTCGATTAAATAAATCTCTATACGAGCTTAAACAATCTCCTCGAGCTTGGTTTGGCAGGTTTACTTTGGCAATGAAAGGATATGGATTTTGACAGAGCAATTCTGATCGTACACTCTTTCTTAAACAAAGAGGTAAACTTATTACATGTTTAATTATATATGTTGATGACATGATCATTACAGGAAACGACGAAGAAGAAATGAAGAAGTTAAAGACAAAGTTGTTTACAGAATTCGAAATGAAGGACCTAGGAAAACTAAAGTACTTCCTTGGAATCGAAGTACTAAGGTCCAAACGAGGTATCTTTATCTGTCAGAAGAAATATATTCTTGACCTTTTAGTCGAGACAAGAATGATTGACTGCAAGCCGGCAGACACCCCGATGATGGTCAATCATAAACTCCATATGGAAGAAAAAGGAGAATTGGCAAACAAAGGAATATACCAACGATTGGTAGGAAAACTGATATACCTCTCACATACTCGTCCAGATATCGCATATGCTGTAGTCAGCAAGTTTATGCATCAACCTCAAGTAACTCACATGGAAGCAGTGTGGAGGATTATTTGTAAGGCCCCGAACCCGGTAGCCCTACTTTAGCGTCGGATTTACTCATAAACACAGTTCTTCAAATCAGAGTTTATTAAAACTTTTCGCGGAATATAAAACATCAATCATTTGTTACAAAACGTTAAACCTTTTCTTTGATACCATAACACAAAACTTTATATTTAAAACATCTTTACTTCTTTCTTCAGATGCCAGCCGTTCAATCCATGCCGTGTGTCATCCTCATGCTAACTCTGTAATCAGCTCACCTGCGTGCATACTAAAAGTCAGCTACGCTGAGTGAGTTCTAGTTAATCGAACGCCATACAATACGTACACATACATACATATCCGTAGATACATATCCATACTTCACTAGTTACCCTTCTTTTCTACTTACATACTTGCTACCATACATACATACATATCTACAATCACTAACCTCAGTCTACCGAGAGTACGTTCATAGTTCACCGTCTATACCTGTACTCAAGGTCGTGAACACGTACAAAGGTCCGCAGTCCTTACCTATGTTCACCCTTTATGGTACGTGCAAGGTCCGCAGTCCTTCCCTATACCATCCTACATCCACAACACGTACAAGGTCCACAGTCCTCCCCTATGTTGCAACCTAAACCATAGCACGTACGAGGTCCGCAGTCCTCCCCTATGCTACCACAATACAACTACAGCACGTATAAGGTCCACAGTCCTTTCCTATGCTGATGCCTATCTATAATACGTAAAAGGTCCGCAGTCCTTAACTACGTTGTCGTCTATTATCTGTAACACGTATAAGGCCCACCGTCCCTATCTACGTTTACATCTATCATCTACTTTACGTATAAGGCCCGCAGTCCTTAACTACGTTTACATCTATCATCTACTTTACGTATAAGGCCCGCAGTCCTTAACTACGCCATCACCAGCCGAGTCTATGTCCGACAAAAGCTAGAGGGATTTGCCATCCTAACTTACTATGTCGAACGTAGAACTCACATACCATTCGTGTACCTGTATACACCTACTTCACATATACAATAATTACATCATAGCATAAGAACACCCTAGGCGTTCTTTACATCATTCATTTAACAACCATACCTCTTGTCGATACGTGCAATATCCGAAGATCGTTCACGCCCCGACAAGTATTCATTTGTAATGTTCATACATCTTCGATGTATAATATTCGTACCTTTATTTTTGACCTGACAGTACGCGCAATATCCGAAGATCGTTCGCGTACCGACAAGCAACCATTCATATCCATCACATATATCACATATGGCATACACTTATCACTTAGGATAAATGTATTAACAACACATCGAGTATGCACACAGCCCCGAAAACATAACACATAAATGGGGCTAGAAACTCACCTGAATACTGTTACGCTCTCCGTTAATAGTTATTCCCCTCTTGAGCTGTGCACGGCTAACTGTATAATATTTACACGTATCAATTAGCTACTACTACTTATGTTGCGTTTCTATCTTTATATGACCCACAACGAACGGGGGTCCGGGGGCAGCGCCCCTGGTAGCGGGGTTCAGGCGAAGTTAAACCTCGGGCGAACTTGGCTTCAGGCGAAGTTAAACCTTAGGCGAACTTGGCTTCAGGCGAAGTTAAACCTTAGGCGAACTTGGCTTCAGGCGAAGTTAAACCTTAGGCGAACTTGGCTTCAGGCGAAGTTAAACCTCGGGCGAACTTGGCTTCAGGCGAAGTTAAACCTTAGGCGAACTTGGCTTCAGGCGAAGTTAAACCTTAGGCGAACTTGGCTTCAGGCGAAGTTAAACCTTAGGCGAACTTGGCTTCAGGCGAAGTTAAACCTTAGGCGAACTTGGCTTCAGGCGAAGTTATCCTTAGGCGAAGTTACGCTTGAAGGCGAAGTTACGCTTGAAGGCGAAGTTCATCAGGCGAACTTAATCTTGCAGGCGAAGTTGTCGCGCTGCAGATTTGTTTGCCCATAACTCCTTCGTTTCTTAGCCAAATAACTCGATTTTGGTACCCACGGAACCGTATGATCGGCGCCTACAAACCCCAACCATCAAATCGGCCTAAAATCGACGTTTTAGGGGTCCGATTTGGGCAGTTGGGTTTCGGGTCCGGTTAACCCATCCAATCCTAACCATTTTCAGTAATAATAGCTTTGTTAGATTAGTTCTTACCTTACCAACTCAGATCTATCAACAAATCTCGGGTCTCGGCTTCGAATCTAGATCGGTTAGAATGTGTGTGTTTTGAAGGTGTAAGGAGTGTGTGTTAGGGAGTTTGGTGAGAAATGAGATATTTTGGGATTTTGGGGGTATTTATATCCCTGAAATCCCATTCTCATTTAACCTATCTCAATTAACCCAAGTCCATAACCCACTTCCATTACCCGACACTAGCCCGACCCATACCAACTCCTATTCTTTTATTTATTTCCTGATAACCCGAGTAAACTTCCCATCTATTAATAAGTAATATAATTAATATTATCTTTGAAATTTCGGGATGTTACAAGTCTTCCCTCCTTAAAGAGGTTTCGTCCCCGAAACCTAACTTATTCCCTATAAAAAGAAAACTTCTTACATTTACACGTTTTATAGAATTGCCTTCGCTTTCTGAGTTACCCTTCCTACTTCCGACTTTACAGCCATCGAATGGTGGTCATGTGTTTTAGCTATTTAAGGTAGCTTGTCCATGAGACCCTCGATGCACCAAGACTCATCTCATCCTTCTAAGGGTTTCGATTAGTACTTTTAACACTATTGTCTAAAACAACATTTCACCATAACATAATAATCATTCTTAACCAAACTCAAAATAATTACACGCCACAGATAAACATAAGTTTTAAACCTTAACACAAAACAAGTTCTTAAGCAAATGTAATTTAATAAAACCATTGCATGAGCAATTATTCCTTCATCAGGTGTTCCTCTCTGCAGTTTCCCAAAGTCTTCATCCTTTCGCACCTACCGCCCCTGATTCCTTGCAATCCTTAGCCATGTGGTCAGCTTTTCCGCATTTGAAGCACTTTGGACGATCAGGGCATTCTCGAGAATAATGCCCACTCTTTCCACACCGATAGCACCTGTCTGTCCCAGTCTTGCATTCTCCCAGGTGCACTTGCCCACACGTCTTACATGCATCCTTGTTCCCAACCTTGGCCTTCCTCTCATCAGTTGTTGTCACCATCTCGCCAGACCGCTTAGCAGAGGTAGCCCATTTCTTCTCCTTCTTTTCCCCCACCACCACATCGTCCTCAGCCAGGTCAGCATAAACCGCTTCTGCAAGTTCAACAGCAGAGTCAAAAGTAGCAGGTTTATTTGCCCTGACCAACATGCGGACTTTTTGTGGCAATCCCCTCACATAACATTTGATTCTTTTGACCTCAGTGTCAACCATATCAGGCACCAATCTAGATAGTCGGCTGAATTCAGTAGTATACTCACGATGCGTCATCATACCGGCCTTCAAATTCAGGAACTTCATCTCCGTCCTTTCAACCTCTGCATCTGCACAGAACTTCTTCATCACCAACTCTTTCAGATCGTCCCATCTCAACGCCTTGATCTCATCCCTAGTCTTTCTCTGCTCCACACTTTCCCACCAATACATAGCTTCTTCCACAAATGACTGAGTAGCATAACCCACAGCTTGGTTGGGACGGCATTCGCTAATGCGGATAACCTTGTCCATAGTGGTTATCCATTGGAGAGTAGCGATTGCGTCTCCCAACCCAGTCAGCTTCGGCGGGTCGCATCCTTTGAAGGACTTATAGCTGCACCCACCTTGTCCTCTTCTCCTTTCATCGACTTTCACAGACTTATCCTCGCTCGAGGCCCCTCTTTATCCTTCCCCAACCTCCTTACCATCACCCCCTGCCCCTTCAGCAGTTCGCTCTCGGCTTCCAGCAGATCCTTCGGGATTCAGGTTCTTCACAGCAGCAACTACAGCTTGAACAATGGCTGCTTGAACTGCAGGGCTAAGTTGAACTTCTTCATTGTTGTTCTGGTCTCCTCCAGCTGCGCTTCCTTCATCTTCGGTGTGGGAAGCTTCTTCTACCGAGGGTTGCCGGACAAGACGAGGCCTGCCACGACGTCCTGTGCGACCCCCAGTTCCCACAAATTCTCCAGCTCCAGCCATCCGTATTCTTAAAGGGACAACACAAACATCATCACGCAAGGAACTATTTAGTACAAGGATAGCAAGGTTAACAGGTAATAACAGTGGCCAGTTGTGACTAGCTGATCACGTTGCTTTCCGTGTCCTATACACTTCCCTTTATGAGTCTATTTGTGCTAGTTCTACTTAAGCAGTTAGTCAAATCAACAATCGATTATTCCTATCCCTTTTGTTCACATACCTTTTCATTCTCATTAACATAAGTCATTTAATCATACACTTTACCTTTACTGATCTTGCTTGAGCGGCACATGGCATTCTTGAACTGGCATCTTCTTTCCTTTCTTACTTAAATCCCATTTTCTGTTCGAGTCTAAGCATGTAGGATGCTTAAATCTCTCGAACTTATGCTCTGATACCAACTTGGAAGGCCCCGAACCCGGTAGCCCTACTTTAGCGTCGGATTTACTCATAAACACAGTTCTTCAAATCAGAGTTTATTAAAACTTTTCGCGGAATATAAAACATCAATCATTTGTTACAAAACGTTAAACCTTTTCTTTGATACCATAACACAAAACTTTATATTTAAAACATCTTTACTTCTTTCTTCAGATGCCAGCCGTTCAATCCATGCCGTGTGTCATCCTCATGCTAACTCTGTAATCAGCTCACCTGCGTGGATACTAAAAGTCAGCTACGCTGAGTGAGTTCTAGTTAATCGAACGCCATACAATACGTACACATACATACATATCCGTAGATACATATCCATACTTCACTAGTTACCCTTCTTTTCTACTTACATACTTGCTACCATACATACATACATATCTACAATCACTAACCTCAGTCTACCGAGAGTACGTTCATAGTTCACCGTCTATACCTGTACTCAAGGTCGTGAACACGTACAAAGGTCCGCAGTCCTTACCTATGTTCACCCTTTATGGTACGTGCAAGGTCCGCAGTCCTTCCCTATACCATCCTACATCCACAACACGTACAAGGTCCACAGTCCTCCCCTATGTTGCAACCTAAACCATAGCACGTACGAGGTCCGCAGTCCTCCCCTATGCTACCACAATACAACTACAGCACGTATAAGGTCCACAGTCCTTTCCTATGCTGATGCCTATCTATAATACGTATAAGGTCCGCAGTCCTTAACTACGTTGTCGTCTATTATCTGTAACACGTATAAGACCCACCGTCCCTATCTACGTTTACATCTATCATCTACTTTACGTATAAGGCCCGCAGTCCTTAACTACGTTTACATCTATCATCTACTTTACGTATAAGGCCCGCAGTCCTTAACTACGCCATCACCAGCCGAGTCTATGTCCGACAAAAGCTAGAGGGATTTGCCATCCTAACTTACTATGTCGAACGTAGAACTCACATACCATTCGTGTACCTGTATACACCTACTTCACATATACAATAATTACATCATAGCATAAGAACACCCTAGGCGTTCTTTACATCATTCATTTAACAACCATACCTCTTGTCGATACGTGCAATATCCGAAGATCGTTCACGCCCCGACAAGTATTCATTTGTAATGTTCATACATCTTCGATGTATAATATTCGTACCTTTATTTTTGACCTGACAGTACGCGCAATATCCGAAGATCGTTCGCGTACCGACAAGCAACCATTCATATCCATCACATATATCACATATGGCATACACTTATCACTTAGGATAAATGTATTAACAACACATCGAGTATGCACACAGCCCCGAAAACATAACACATAAATGGGGCTAGAAACTCACCTGAATACTGTTACGCTCTCCGTTAATAGTTATTCCCCTCTTGAGCTGTGCACGGCTAACTGTATAATATTTACACGTATCAATTAGCTACTACTACTTATGTTGCGTTTCTATCTTTATATGACCCACAACGAACGGGGGTCCGGGGGCAGCGCCCCTGGTAGCGGGGTTCAGGCGAAGTTAAACCTCGGGCGAACTTGGCTTCAGGCGAAGTTAAACCTTAGGCGAACTTGGCTTTAGGCGAAGTTAAACCTTAGGCGAACTTGGCTTCAGGCGAAGTTAAACCTCGGGCGAACTTGGCTTCAGGCGAAGTTAAACCTCGGGCGAACTTGGCTTCAGGCGAAGTTAAACCTCGGGCGAACTTGGCTTCAGGCGAAGTTAAACCTCGGGCGAACTTGGCTTCAGGCGAAGTTAAACCTCGGGCGAACTTGGCTTCAGGCGAAGTTAAACCTTAGGCGAACTTGGCTTCAGGCGAAGTTATCCTTAGGCGAAGTTACGCTTGAAGGCGAAGTTACGCTTGAAGGCGAAGTTCATCAGGCGAACTTAATCTTGCAGGCGAAGTTGTCGCGCTGCAGATTTGTTTGCCCATAACTCCTTCGTTTCTTAGCCAAATAACTCGATTTTGGTACCCACGGAACCGTATGATCGGCGCCTACAAACCCCAACCATCAAATCGGCCTAAAATCGACGTTTTAGGGGTCCGATTTGGGCAGTTGGGTTTCGGGTCCGGTTAACCCATCCAATCCTAACCATTTTCAGTAATAATAGCTTTGTTAGATTAGTTCTTACCTTACCAACTCAGATCTATCAACAAATCTCGGGTCTCGGCTTCGAATCTAGATCGGTTAGAATGTGTGTGTTTTGAAGGTGTAAGGAGTGTGTGTTAGGGAGTTTGGTGAGAAATGAGATATTTTGGGATTTTGGGGGTATTTATATCCCTGAAATCCCATTCTCATTTAACCTATCTCAATTAACCCAAGTCCATAACCCACTTCCATTACCCGACACTAGCCCGACCCATACCAACTCCTATTCTTTTATTTATTTCCTGATAACCCGAGTAAACTTCCCATCTATTAATAAGTAATATAATTAATATTACCTTTGAAATTTCGGGATGTTACATTATTAGATACCTCAAAGGAACAACAGGTCACGGGGTTCTCTTTCAACCAAATAAACACCTCAAAGTTCAGTTGTATACTGATGCAGACTGGGCTGGAGATAAAGATGATGGATATTTTACCTTGGTCGGTGGAAATCTAGTTACATGGAGAAGTAAAAAACAGAAGGTGGTAGCGTTGTCTAGTGCCGAAGCAGAATTTCGAGGAATTGCACGAGGCGTGTCAGAAGTTCTATGGATACGTATGCTTCTAAAAGAAATTGGGTTTCCCCAAACCGAAGCTAGTATGATCATGTGTGACAACAAGGCTGCAATACAAATTTCAGAAAATCCAGTTCAACATGATCGTACAAAACATGTGGAAGTTGATAGACACATCATTAAAGAAAAACTTGAAGGAAGAATTATAGAATTGCCGTTTGTTCGTTCAGAAGACCAATTAGCAGATATATTAACAAAGGCCGTCAACAGGAGGATTTTCAGCAATTGTCTTAGCAAGTTAAGCATCGGAAATCCGACTACTCAACTTGAGGGCGAGTGTTATAAAATGACACAAAATTATATGATAAAATTTAATATAATTTCCATATTAAAGATTATGGTAACAAAACAATTCAAGACCGTTGGAGCATTATCAAGGAGATTACCTTCCTTTTCTTTCTTAATATATTTCCTTGTATAATTCATTTGATTCAATTATATAATGTATTCCCATTTCTTTTGTAAATCAATGAGTACAATTACAAAGCAATAACAATTTTGATATTCTCCTTTCTAACAGCCTGGACCCTCTTTTGTTACTCCTACTAACTCAAGATCTGATATTGCTCCCACATATTCAAGCACATCTCCTTTGAAGGTCAAGAACCTTGAGGATGTGTTACAATCTTGTCAATTTGCCTCCAGATCCTCAAACATTTCGTGATGCATGTAAAAGAGTTAAATGGCGGGAGGCCATGAAGGAAGAACTAAATTCCATAGATCGTAACAACACTTGAAAGCCGGTGGAGCCTTCGGTTGATAAAAACATCATTGGAGTAAAATGGCTATACAAAACAAAACTGAATCCCCAAGGTGAAGTAGTCAAGTATAAAGCAAGATTGGTGGCCAAGGGGTATTCACAAAAGGAGGGTATTGATTATCAAGAAACATTTGCTCCGGTGGCCAGGTTTGAAACTATTCGAATTATATTATCTATTGCAGCCTTCTTAGGTTGGTCTATATACCAACTTGATGTAAAATCAGCCTTTTTAAATGGGCATCTTAAAGAAGAGATGTTTGTTCATCAACCTGAGGGGTTTGTTGTGAAAGGTAAAGAGGATCATGTGTATGTGTCGTTCAAGGCATTGTATGGGTTGAAGCAGGCACCTAGGGCATGGTATGGTAAAATAGATGATTATTTTGTTAAAAATGGGTATTTAAGAAGTGAAAACGAACCTACATTGTACATCAAAAAGGCTGGGAATAATAATGTTATCTATGTATGCATTTATGTAGATGATATTATATATACCAGTTCATGTATTGATTTGGTTAATGAGTTTAAGGAGGGTATGATGACCAGCTTTGAAATGACAAATCTTGGGTTACTTAATTACTTCTTAGGGCTTGAAGTCAAGCAATTCAGTCAAGGAGTATTTGTGTCACAAGAAAAGTATACAACTGAACTCCTCAAGAAATTTGGTATGCTAAACTGTAATGGTGAAGGCACACCAATGAATTTTAATGACAAGTTGGAAGCTGATGATGGAGCTGATAAGGTGGATCCCACAGTGTATCGAAGTATGGTTGGAGGCTTAATGTATCTTACACACACCAGGCCTGATGTGGCCTTTAGTGTAAGTTATGTGTCTAGGTTTATGCAGGCTCCTTCTAAGCTGCATATGGGAGCTGCTAGACGAATTCTAAGGTATTTCAATAAGACAGGGAAGTTTGTAATTTGGTATGGAAGGGCTAAAGATAATGAGCAATTTGTTCTTACTGGTTATTCAGATAGTGATTGGGCTGGGTGTATTGATGACAGGAAGAGTGTTTCAGCTCATGTTTTCTCTATTGGCAATGGTATGGTGACATGGAGCTCGAAGAAACAGCCCACAGTTGCATTATCAAGCACCGAAGCTGAATATGTGGCTGCAACTAGTGCTTCATGTCAAGCTATTTGGATCAGAAGAATGTTGAATGATTTGGGTTGGAGTCAAGACAAGGCCACTACTATATTCTGTGACAACAAGTCAATGTTCCATAGTAGGTCTAAGCACATTGATTTGAAGCTTCATTATATAAGAGATATGGTTGAGCATGAACACGTCAAGTTGGAATATTGTGGTACAAATGTGCAGCTAGCTTATGTTCTTACTAAGGCACTAAATCAAGAGAAGTTTGTGCATTTCAGGTATAAGCTGGGAGTTAAGGAATGTGAATTAAGGGGGAATGTTAAAATTAATTTAATTCACATGAGGATAATGTTTAGCTGCACATGGGTGGTTGCACTTAATTAGGAGAAGTTTGTTATTTGAGTTTGAATAATATTAACGTTGGTCATCCTATGACTGAGTTAATTGCTCCTTTTAATTTGTAGGTATTTTATTTGTTTACGTTATTTTGTAGGCTATATAAAGCCATCTCCTTTCCATTGTTATGTACGCAGTTTTCTACATTCAATTAATTGAGTGAATCCTTTGAATATTATCATTGTTACCATATTGTTAGCTTCTTGTGTTTTCTCTTGATTACCAACAATTATTTACTTCTATATGTTACTTATGCGTCTAATTTTCACTGCCTGAGCACAAAACTTTGATCTGTTGTGATGGTATTTGAAAGTTGTGGGCTCACTAAAACTCACCATAAACATTGATCCCCTTATTTTTGACTTTTGATTGTACTTAATTAAGCAATACTTTATGGTTACAAGAATAGATACACTGATATCGATCTTTGAGGGTTTGTGTTCTCAAGGAAATCATCTAAAATAGCAAATATTACTATTATTATAAGTGATATAAGGAAATTTTGTGACAATCATCTTCATTAGTATCCAAGGTGTTCACCGCCCGGTTTTAGAGAATTTTACATCAAACTTTGAACCAAATAATTAGCAATACGGTTTTGATCACCATTGTAAACCAAGGTCCGAAACCAAACCACTGCAAATTAAAAGTGAACCAAACCAAACTAAACTAAACTGACCCTAACAGTTAGGGTTCGGTTTGGTGATTTTTTATAAAAGAATAACAAAATAAATGAACATCTTGACCAATGAATTTGACAAAATGGTTTTGAAGTTTTAAAATCTACTATTATAATAAATAAAAAGCTATTTATGCTTGGCACCTAATTATACTATATTTGTGACACTTGGCAAAATTTTGTTCAATCATTAAAACTTTTTTTTGTTTATTTAAATTAAAAGGATAATCAAAATTAGTAAATGAGTTCATAACCGACTCTTTCTTTAAATATGTCCCTCCATTTAATGAATTAATTATTTAGTAATTAATAATAATAACTAATAATAATAGTGTAACATTGTAAGGTAAAATTATTGTAATTTTTGAGACTCCAAGAATAGAAGTATCTCTACCGGACATGAGTCACATGAGCGCATATTATTCTTCCATGAATCATCATCATCATAATTATTTAAAAATACAAGATTAAAGGACTTAGCTTAAATAATTAGTGCTCGGTTTTTATCATTCCAGTATTATAGTAATATTTATAATTAATCATATTATATATACAAATGTTCAATTCAAAACAAATTTGAAGTAGAAAATTGCGAAAATCGCACAAAACACTTATACATCATGCATTAAAAATATAATCACATGCAATGAAATAGAGTATATATGTCTATATTTGTGTTTGTGCCATTTTGCAAGTTTTTATTTTCAATAATTAAAACTCTTTTTCTTAAAAAAAATCAAAATTTGTAAATGGGTATCCCGTAACAAACTTTTTGTTATAAAAAAAATTATATTAATTTTCATATAATTTATAACACACAAGCTGACTTTCGTGACTCCCTAAATCATATATGACGTAATTGACTTTCTCCCTTAATGATATCATACACATAAGCAATTCCATCTATCAAATTACAGTTTGAAATTTTATCTAGATAATAAAAAATCAATCACATAATCTCAAGTTATTCCATCTATCAAATCTTAGTTATGTCGATTTATCTGTAAATACTTTCATGATTTCTCCAAAACTCAATAGAAACGTCTAAGGTTTACAATTTGTTTACATGTTTGATTTTGGTTGATTTTATAAAAATCTAGGTTAACGTCTTAAATTTTTTACAATAATATTGAATTTGTTAAATAGTATTTTCTAATTTCTATCACTATATATGTGTTTTTATTGATGATTATTTTACATTTGCTTATATCAATGGATATTTGAACCCATAGGGTTCACTACGTGAATATTGACCTTCAGCCACACGAAAAAAGTGTGACCGTAGGCCTTTAGCCACACACATTTGGTTCAGGTCATATGTGGCCAAAGGCCGCGACACCGTGGGTATGATATGGCCACACACAGCTTTTAGTGGCCTTATATGGTAATAAGTGTGGCTAAAGGGTACAGGCATTAGTTGCTGGCCATCAAAAGCCTCTTCAATAAGTGTGGCTAAATGGTAGAAAATGGCCATATGACTATTTACTATGAGTGACCATTGCACATATAGAGCCACATGAATTTTATAATAATGTGGCCAATAGGGTTGTGTTAAGCGTGCATTGTGACCTATACCGTGTGGATATAGCAAAGCAATGGCCACTTAAATTTAATAATAGTGTGGCTAATTATATTATATAGACACTGGATATTACATTAAAAGTGGCTAAATATGTTTACTTTCCACTCAAACACTCCTTTGTAGATTATAGTGTGGCTATTGTCTTACCGTTTGTCACACAAAATGCTTTTCTTAATTTAAAGTGTGGCTATTGTCAAACTTTTTGTCACACATAGTGAGGTACTGTGTGGCTAATCATATCATATAGACACTGGAGGTTATTGTCAATGTGGCTAAAAATGTGAACTTGCTAGTCAAAAACTCTTTTGTAGTTTATGGTGTGGCCATTGTCTTACCGTTTGTCACACATAATGCTATTCGTAATTTAAAGTGTGGCTATTGTCAAACTTTTCGTCACACATAGTGAGGTACTGTGTGGCTAATCATATCTTACAGACACTGGAGGTTATTGTCAATGTGGCAAAAAATGTGAACTTGCTAGTCAAACACTCTTTTGTAGTTTGTGGTGTGGCTATTGTCTTACCGTTTGTCACACATAATGTTTTTCCTAATTTAAAGTGTGGCTAATGTCAAACTTTTCGTCACACATAGTGATGTATTGTATGGCCAATCATATCATATAGACACTGGAGGTTATTGTTAATGTGGCTAAAAATGTAACTAAACACATTAGCATAAATTCAAAACATGTTTTTTCATAAGTTTAACAAACCCAACAACATAAATTCAAAACAGGTTTACATTACCAAACCTTCACTAATAAGTTATAAATTCAAAATATTTGAAACTACTACTAATTACTACCGACCTCAAACTTTCTTATAAGCTCATCAGATTGTTTTTGCCTCCTTTCTTCATTTTCCTTACGTTCTTTTTCCATTTGTTCCATTCGTTGCTCGTTCTTCCAACTCGTTTCTTGACTTCCTTTCATTTTCTAGTTCTTTTTCCATTTCGGCTCTAACTTTTTGAACCTAAAATTGTTAAAAATATTAGCATCATAACTAATAAAGGGTTAATGTAAGGCAAAACCTAAATGCCAAGTAGGGGTATTAACGGTCCGATTTTTGCGGTTTTTCGTCAAACTATAAACCAAACCGTTGGTAACAGTTTTTAGTTTATGTAAACCAAAACCAAACCGTATAACTTTTAAACCGAACCAAACCAAACCATTACTAACGGTTTGGTTCTGGTTTGGTTTCATGGACCTGAACCCGAACCAACCCGTTTATATATTACACCCACAAAATCAGTATGTAATTTTCATTTAAATTTTTAGTTATAAACCGAACCAACCCGTTTATGAGTATACCACATGTATATTAAATTATAGTGTTAGCAGTTTTTATGTTACCACATGTATATGAAATATGAAACGGTCTATTTCATTTGCTCGCCCCTGGTTGATATGTTATACCTAATTATATAACAAAATGAAAAATGATAAAGATAACTTACTAATGCGTGTTCTGACTTTTCCGTACAAAAATCAAATCCAACAGGGCTATTAATGTTGAGCTCGCCCACACAATACTTTTTCTTGCTTTCTTTGCTGAGGTGGGTATCCAAGAATACTTCAATCCACTTAACTTTTCGACCATGTTCTTTTTCCTAATAAGAAGTAATGTAAACAATTATAATTTTTGACCTAATTTTTTAAGATTGAATTTACTAATAAAACTAGCTTACCAAGCGGATACGATGCTCATCAAACCCTATTGAACCGCCCGTATGCTGAGATATACTGCCATCATTGCCCTTTTTCGTGTGGTTGTCTCTCCCGCTCGCGGACTTCTTTAGCCATTTTTCTGTGTTCCAACCCTATAAAGAGAGAAAAATATATGATACATATATAGGGTAAAAAATATAAAAGTAAAAACTTGAATCAACGCATAGCACAACGACCTTCACACACAATCACATTAGACAACTATACTAAAAAGTCCTAACATGTATTCACACATCGTATCATGGCAAATCAACCAAACATTCATCATACAACTTAACTTATGATCACTTAGTTCACGAGACAGATTATAACATGTACAAACTTATTTTATTCACTATGAAAAGATGATATATAAATTCTACAAAACTTACCACAGTAGAATATTTGAATTAGGTTTCTCAAACAATTTTTATTATATTTTTCTCATGCATGCAAAACTCACAATAATTCAAGCATTAAAGATATGTACCAACAATTCAGCAGATTGCACAACAAACACTTGTTTAATGGTTCTATCAACTCATTAACCCAAATTGTGCAAGACCAATTGGGTTGTCTTCAAAGCTCATAATACTAATTTTCAAAACTGGAACCAACCCGTTTGGTTTTGTCATTAGGGAGTTATGGTGCCGGAAAGACAGACCAGAATATAACTCACCAAATCAACTTTGACCAGTGTTTTTGTAAAATTATAAAAACTATTCAAAACTCGTCCAAAAATTACAAACTTTACCTTTCTGGAAACTAGACTCATAGTACTATATCCTAGAATCAACAATCGTTCAATAATTATCATTTAACATCAAGTTACATACCAATAAATAAACAAAAACGAATCTGTCAGCAATGAAAGAATATGTACTAAGCTTCAATTACAAGTGAAATACATACCTTTTTAGCGATAAAAGAAGATGTACTAAGCTTCAATTACAAGAAATAACACTTAAAATTGAAAATCCCCAAACTTGGTTCTTAGGGTTCTTCACACTCGACACGAATCCAGCAAAAATCGAGATAGAATTGATGGAAACCGACACCATACGTGAATTCCTCTCGCAAAAGTAATAAGATTAGAGCCCGAAATCAAATGATTTGGTTAAAAATTGAGTGAGTTAGAGAATTAAAGATGAAAGATGGTGGGTGTAGAGAGATGAAGAAGAAGAAGAATAAGAAGTAATGAAGAGAAAGAAAAAAAGGTAGGTTAATATGAAATTAGATTTAAGAATGAGAGGGTAATTCAAAATTTTTTGAAGAAAAGATGGGTGAATTTAATTTGAAATTTTGAGGGAAGTAAAATTAATAGGAAATAAATAGAATTAAATATTTTTATTTTTAATTAAAATAAAGAGTTATTAGTGTGTGTGTGTGTGTGTATAACAACTAATTAAACCTTAAATAATATAACAAATTGTATTTTAAATATAAAAACATATAAAATAAATACAAGTGATATTTATAGTTGCTCTAAAAGAGTTGTATAAGAGTGTAGTAATCAGTGTTAACGCCCAATAATAAACCATACGCTTATTAGTGGGTCATACTAGTTCTTGATCAGTGTTAGTGTCTCATTATAGCATCTATCATGTCACAGTTGCTCTAAAAGAGTTGTATAGGAGTGTCATTAGTCATGGTTAGGTGTTAACGCCCGAAACACACCATACTTTCGTCAATAGGCCTTATTTGGCTATCATTAGTCATAGACTCATAGTTAGATGTTAGTGTCCCTTGGTTACGTCATAGTTACTTTAAGAAGTTTGTATATGACTATCATTAGTCATACTTAGATGTTAACGCCCAAAACATGTCATACATTCATCAATGGGCCTTGAATGGTACTAGTGGCCATTATAGCATCTATCATGTCCCCGTTGCTACAAGAGAGTTATATATGAGTGTAGTGAGCCATAGGCATAGTTTGTTGTCATACTTTGCATTAATGGGTCGTCTTGAGCCTAGATTGTTGTTAGTGACCCATTGTAGTCTCTATCATATCATAGTTGCTCTAAAAGGGTTGAATATGAGTTTAGTGAGTCATAGTTTGGTTAACGCCCAACAAAATGTCTTACTTTCATCAATGGGCCTTATTAGACCTTAACTGGTGTTTGTGGCCCATTATAGCATTTATCACATCATAGTTGCTCTAAGAAGGTTGTATAGGAATGTCATTAGTCATAGTTAGATGTTAATGGCCGATAACATGTGATACTTTCATCATAGGTCTTATTGGGCCTTGTTGGTGTTAGTGGCCCATTATAACCTTTTTCATGTCATAGTCGCTCTAATGGGTCATATTAGGGCTTGAAATCTCTTTGTGGTCTATTATGGCATGTGATATGTAACATTAGATATTTAAGGGTTATATCGTGTTATAGGGGGTCATATTAGACCATAATAGACAAAAACAACTCATACATGTCCTAATAGATCATATTGGGCCTTGAAATATCTAATGGCCCATTATGCATATAATTTTAAATTGTGTCTTAAGAGATACAACTCGCATAACCCGTCAATATACATTAAACAAAGGGGTGGCAAATGGGTTGGGTTGGGTCAAAATGGGTTATGGGTCGGAACGGGTTATGGGTCGAAACGGGTTAGGTCCAAACGGGTCAATTAAAAAAAGGGGTTGTTATGGTTCGGGTCGGAATGGGTCAGGGTCATAAGGTTCGGGTCATAACGGGTCCGAGTCAAAATGGGTCAAGGTCGGAACGGGTCAAAACGGGTTTCGGGTCGATTTTTTTAACAAGGACAACGGATGAAATGTTTAGTTTTTTTACTTTTTCCGTTTTTTATTTATAATTTGACTTATGATTTTCTTAGTATTTTTTTTTTGAATATTTTTATAAATTGTGTCGTAAAAGATACAACTCGCCTAACCAGTCAATATACATTAAACATAGGGGTGGCAAATGGGTTGGGTTGGGTCGAAATGGGTTATGGGTCGGAACGGGTCAGGGTCGAAACAGGTCAGGATCGGAACGACTCAATTAAAAAAAATCGTTGGTGATAATAAGTAATGTCAACAGTACCAAAAGTCCTAACATGTATCCACACATCACGTATAATATCCGAACATCACGTATAATATCCGTAGGAACTTGTCTTTTAATCAAAGATAGTACATATTTTAAAACTTAGTCATAATTCATTATCAATATTAGAAACTTGCACTTTGATGTGTATTGGTGTACAAATCCGAGCACTTGATCTTCGGCTTTTCGCTTCCATTTGTGGGCTTCACCTAAAGCAATCTAATACCAAATATTAGTTATTGCCAATATTTAAATATTATATATAAATAGGATATTAAACCCGGAGTAACATTAGTCAAAATATTAAGCCAAACCAGGTCCAACGTAGTCTATGCCGGCTACCATTATGCAAATCCAAAGATTCAATTTATTATGTATCTTAACTCGCCCGATTGATCATAAGCTTCGCTTACCTGTTTCTAATCAGCATGATTAGAACCTATCAACATAATTACAACCCATTTAAATTAATCTTAATGCTATTTCACGTCTTAACTATAATTCAACTTTAGAAACGGTTACAACTTTTCAACATATTATTTACAACCCGTCTAAACAACTTAACGAATCATTTCTCTAATTAAATCATGCTACTAATTTAATATTCACCAACGAGTCAAATCTTCATCTAGTTACTATATTATTATTATAATCGACAAGCTGGTCCGAAACCCAAATCAAACCGTACTACAAAATTCTAGTACTATTTATATTCTAGACACGAGTAATTACCACTTAGACATTTGGTAGGGTAAACTTCAAACTGTAACGAGTTAAAACAACCAGTACGTAATAAGTATAGTCAAAAGAATCAACTTTCAATTAATGGGTCAAGGCGGCCCGTATCCATTTGATATTCATAATAAATCAAAACATACTAATAAGACTTGTAACTTCTTATAATAGATGTAAGATAAACTTACCTTTGTTCGTAGGAGCTTGATTACACTTCGTCCATTTGACTCGTTGGCTTCCAAGCTTCAACATACATAGCTTGTTAAAGTCAACTTTCAACAAGTTAGAATACATAATGTGGACACTCGGCATTAGTATTCTTTATATTTTCATACCACTCTCATTCATACCGAATAATTAACAAGCCAAGAATCATCAATGTGTTCATCAAGTTATCAGTTAAACATTTTCAAGTCATTTATCCACTTCCCCCGTTTTAACGGTTAACTTAGCACATATACGACTAGGCTCTACTTAGCAACTTCATACATTATGACATTAATTTATGTTAAAGCAGTTATGTCATAATCTCTTCTAAACAAGTGCACACACCATTTATTATTATGAAAAAAAAACTATTTCCAGTACTACACCTTTTGTGCAGCACCTATTCACCTCAACCTTTGACCAGTTAAAAGTAAGAACTAACTTAATATGCTCAAAAGTAAAATGTAGTAAACTCACAGAGGTTTCCAAGCATATAAAGTTCACCTTTATCGGAGCTACGGTTTATTATATGTGATTTTTAGCAAAACAGGTCAGCAACCTATTTTCTGTCAAAACAGTATGTTGAATTTGCTGTATTGCTCTAGAAACTAACTGTTTTGAACAATATTTCATCCGAAACAGCTTTTCATGTTCACATATAAAACGTAGTAGACTCAAGGAGCTTTTCAAGAATATAAAATAAATCTTTCTCGGATTTTTATACTATTTTATATGATTATTCAAAGAACAGGACAGCAACATAATTTAACTTCAAACAGCATGCTGTCATCATTTTAATCTACTGTTTTGATCCGTTTTAAGTATGAATTAGCTTATCGTGTTCAAAGATGAAACCTAGTACATCAAAATAGGTTTTCAAACATGTATAATACACATTCACCCGATTTTTCTGTGATTTTATACGAATTTTATTGACAGTAGTAATATGAATTTCACATCTTAACAACTCTTTTAATTCCTTGTTGGTTGAGACATTTTCACAAACACCTTGTGTGCATTCATTTGCAATCATTACTTTAAATCTCTACGCATGATCTGAAATGCCTATTTGCTCACACATTTTAACAATGACCTCTTATGTTTGATGCATTACAACAATCAACTTATGTGTACATATTATAATCATATAGCCACATCCATAAAAAATCTCTAATTTATCAACTGTGTTCATCAAATATGGTATACTCTTGAACACAGTTTGACACTACTATGATAGAATCAACAATTATAACTAGTAATATATCACATAATCAATATTATCACTATCAGTTCATCAATAATCACATAAAACACGTACTAGATCATCATGCATGAAGTGTAGATAACAAAGCCCCAACTTTAGTGTCACACCCTCAAAATCCACTAACGAAGTTTTACCGTCAGAGGGTGTGAACTAACAGGATCGGAATCATTAGTTATAATCAAACTATAAAAACGTTTAAATGAAAGTAAGTGCGGAAGCGTAAAAACCAAAAGACAAAAGTTGCGTCACGCAGGACGACTTAAAACCCATGTAATAATAGTTAAAAACATGTTCGCATATCAGAATGTTCAAAAACCATGCATGATCCTGTACCGCGCGCCTGCCTCGGCTACCTGAGAATAACATACTAAAAGTGTCAACACGAGGTTGGTGAGTTCACAAGTTTATATAAAATAAAGCTTTTAGCGTTTGCGTTCAGCGTTTTGCGTTTCAGCGTTTTGTGTTTCAGCATTTTGCGTTACCAGATAGTGTTATGTCAATTATATATCTATAGGTAGCTAGCCTATACAACAAGTATTACTAAGTGTTCGACACCGAAGCTGACTGTTTATCATTTGCCTTGCCACCAGGTCTATCCCAACCATGGTATGTGTTTAGCCAAGATTACACCCACTCGACCTTCAGTCGAGTTTAGCGTTGGGTGGGGTTTGTCAAACCCAGTAGTACTACTCAACAATGACTCGCTATTATCAAATATTAAACGGTTCGATGTGAATGAAGGACTTTAGTTATTCCGTTTGCCACTTAGTCTTTACAAGTGATATATAATCTATATTAACAAAATCTTAAATGCGTTTTCGGAGTATGTTATCTCCCCAAGTGAAAAGCGTTTGAAAACAGTTTAAAAGGGGTAAGTGAACTCACTGTTTGCGAAGAATTCCCAAAATAAATCACCAAAGGATGCGCGTCACAGAAAAACTCTCTCTAGCGTTCTAAAACAACAAAGAGATTTTTCTAAGTGTCGGAACTATTATCGAGTCTCTAGACTCGGCACATAATACCTATGCACACAAGGTGTTTCGTGTTTCGTTTGTGAATCGTGTGTGACTTTAACCAGTACATTCGTGATACAATACATGTGTGAACAATTATTTACGTGTCATGTATTAATAATGTACATCACTAGCAATTACTCCCCGTAAGGGCAATTTGGTCACACATAACAATTAACTAGCAATTATTCCCCGCAAGGGCAATTTGGTCAAAACACGACAACTATTTAACAAGTATTCCCCACAGGGGCAATTTGGTCAAAACATAACAATTATATAGCAAGTATCATGTTTCATGCATTTTCACAAAATTCAGCAGCTAGTTTGTCCGAGACAGAAATTATACTTGAAAGATTGTACTATTCCACCGATCATAGCATCTCAATTAATTTACCAAAAATCATCACAAAAGCATATATGTGTTAGGTTTCCAGAACATGTTTTATTTTATTTTTATTCCACATAGATTTCTCATAATGATCAAAACATTACAGCAAGTTCATAACAGTCAAATTCATGCGCAACAGAATGTTATATGAAATTCCCGTTAAATGAAAAATCCAAAAACTGAAAGACCACTTGGGTTAGGTTCCTAACTCAATAAGTCAACTTTCAGAAGTGGAACCAACCCAATTGGTCTCGTAGTTCATGAGATATAACATTTACAAAACAACCTAACAGCAGGTCTAACAACTCAGCTTTGCACAACGTTTTTGTAAAATCATAAAGGTTAACTTTTACACGTCCAAAAATTGCAAATTTATATTCTTTAGAAACTAGACTCAACCTAGTTTACTGTAGTATCAATAATCTCAACCAATTTTCACATTTACACCCCGATACAGTCAATTGAACATCAACAACACAATCTGTCCAGAAACTGTTTGCAACAAAACTCAACATATTAACCATCTATAGACCACAATTTATTCATATAACATTCTAGACCCCATAACCACTATCCATGCATATCAATTACACCATACATACATGGTTAGGGTTTTATTTGATCTCAAAATCAAAGACACAACAATTAACATGTAACAATATCAATTCTAGTTATCAAATTATCATCAATACATCATCAAATCAAACAAAGATCATATGAACACAATATATGAAATTTCCAGATTTTAGGGTTTATAATTAACCCATTCAAACTCAAAATTAAGCATGTAAAATACATATGATAGTTGTTTATACCTTCCTAGCACCTTAATCTTCGATTAAACTTGAAAGATCTTGTGTATATGTGTGTGTGTGTGATTGACGGCAGCCAAGAACAAGGGGGGAGGGGGGCCGATCGGTCTAGAGGGAGGGAGAGGGAGTGTTAGGGTTTAGGTTTATATTATTATTTATAATAACATGTTACATCTAGGTCCCTCAACTTCTAATTTGCACTTTTCTAGCTTATTTTAACTAGCTCTTGTTTCTTGTTTAGTATCATACATAATATAATCAAGTAACACATAATTATCACATAATTATTGTTTTGACGTTTTTCGTTTATTCACCAATTGTTTGCGTCAACTCGTTTGCGTTTCGGTGCAATTCCCGAAAGACTACACATGTAGTAAGTGTCAAGCGTCATTTAAACCCTAGTTTAAATGTAATGAGGTGTGCGTTACAGATTCAATGATCTTAAGTTTGAATTGACGGAGTTGAGTTAACGGAGTTAACCTGAAATTGACGATTGTCACATCTAGGGTTAGAAACACTTACCCAATAATCGATCTACTAGACGATGATTATGTATTTTCTAATGCTCGATTTGATAATAGATTTGAGAAGTGAAATCATCTGTTCTCCTTCTTGCTCGTTCTCTTCTTCTTGCTTGTTTTCTTCTTTTGTCCACACACACATCCAGAACATCCAAAAATATACATCACCCACCCTTTTGTTTTATTTCCTCTTTGACCCCTCTTTGGTTTAAAATCCATATTTATAAAAATCTTGAAATTTGGGATGTTACATAATTGTTGTTTAACATCAATTTACAGACCAATCAATAAACGAGAACGAAGTTGTCAACCAACTTATCTCAACAAAACTCAAACCCTAACATTTTTTGACATCTCTAGGGTTCTAATTAATCATGTTGAAAACCCTCGTTAGATTTTATCGCAGGATGGTTGATGAAGTTTGGAGCAAGAATCAAAGTGATGAAGAAGAGTAATGAGCTTCAATCGATGTTTATGGATTAGGTTTGTAATTAGGAGGAGTTGAAGGTGATGATACTTAGGAAAAATAAAGCGTTTTAGCCATATAAAACTAAACTACTCTTTGGTCACACAACCTCGTATAAGTGGCCATATATTTTAAGCGTTTTAGCCACATTACTAATAAATACAATGGTTGTTCGTCATATTTCACCACATTATTAAAAATGTGGCTAACAAATGTGACATTAGGCCACACAACATAATATAAGTGGCTATATCTTTTACCTTTTAGACACACCTCTTATCAATAAGTAGCCGTTCGTCACATTTGGACACACTATTAAAACATGTGGCTAGTTAAATGTCACAGTTTGTGGCTAATGCATGTGTTTTTGGTCACATGTATCAAAGATCAAACAAACTATGACTATAGGTCACATTTCGCCACACGTTTTTATAATGTGGCTAGCTTTTGTCACAGTTTTTTTCAAAGTGTGGCGAAAAGTTTCTGAGTAGGTATGGAATGGTCACATGAAGAATAACATGTGTGGCCAAAACATTCTGGAAGGTTTTCAAACATGGTCAAATACCTTTTAGCCACACATTTAAGTCGAAGTGTGGCAAATCGCCCAGACCACATGTGTGGCTAAAAGTCGATTTTCACGTAGTGGTTCCCATGTAATTTTCAAATTGGGGAAAAAGTTTATGAGACTATTCAAACTTTAAAAATTTTATGTAAATGTTACGCTTATGACTAATTTTGAGAACCTAGCACTGATACATTTGTAGAATATGTCTACTTTGTTGATATAATTGATAAACTATGTAATATTTTGTCTTTTTATATCATAAACGAAACGGTGTTAGAGATCTATGTATTACTTCTTATTTGTGAACTAACTTATCTGCAAAGTTGACGTACATTATTTCTTGTAAAGAGTATATAAATAAAATAAATATATGTATTTATTTATGGATAATTATATGTATTTCATAATTTAGCATGAGTAACTATTTTGTTAAGATTATATTGGGTTGTCCATTTATCACAATCATCTGCTCATCTTTTTGATAGTTTCTCATATTTTGTTTGTAAATTAAACATATATAATTTAATATTACTAGCATAAGCAGATAAACTTGTACAAACTTTTTTAGTTGGACCGAGTTTTTTTTAGGGTTGTGATGTACCCCGAAAGACTTTATATGAAAAACATGTTAATACATTTGTTTTTTTTATATTATTTATGAATCAAAATATTTGACTAATGATATTCTTTTCTTATATAATAGGTGTTACCAATTACGTATGCACAATCATATATAAACAATCTTTTTTAGATTTTTGATAACTTTATCATGATTCTTTTATCCTTTGTAATTTGTAATTTATTTGAAGTTATAAAATCTTTATATTCATTTATTAAAATCAAAATATTATCTATCCAACCCGTGTATTACACGAGATACTAACCTAGTTATATATATTTATATTATAATTAAAATGCAAATGCCAGTGCTCTCACAAATGTTACTGTAGCAATTTAGTACAAGATTTGAAACATATACTACAAGTATTAGAGCATCTGCATCGGGCAACATCCCCCGAGGTCTGGATCTACATGGCAAGCAATCAGACGTGGGATAAGTGATAACCACCGTTGTAAGGCTGAAGTTTGGTTACAAAGTTCGTGAAGGCAAACGACTGACAAACTTCTGGGGTGGGCCATAGTCATCTTCCTTTTATCCAAAATCATAAACTTGAAATCAAAATACCTTCGCCATCTTCGTTCCCCCAAATTCCATCCCTTTGAAATCGAAACCCTAATCATGTGGTTTCACCCAAATATCAAGTTTTCTATTTAACCCAGAAATTCGTTATCAATATTAAGAAAGATGCTGAAACACTTACTTGATTTCCTCTAAAAGAATTAAAATGACAGCCTTTGAAGGGATTTAAAATCAACTTTTGATTGGATTGAAAATAGCCATAAATGGTTTAGAAAGATGAGTAGGAACCGTTTAGAAAACCCAGGAGAAGAAAAGGGGAGTTAGTTTTATTATAAATTTATTTTAGTCTTGAAAGAAACAAATTAATATAAAATAATCATTTTATATTTTGTTCAAGACGTTAATTTTCCTAAAATCCTTTTTCTAATAAATTTTTTAAATTATATTATGTTATTTAAATATATATAAAATATACATATAATAAAAGTATTTTTTGGAACACAAAAAACAATTCTTAATAGATATAAGAAATTAAAATTAAATATAAATTACTTGTAGAGGTAGCTGATGATGTGGAGGTTTGTTGATGTGGAAAAAAGTGGGGTTTGTAAGAAATGTTTGAAAACTAATGTGACGGTGATGTGACGTTTTGTAAAAGTCTGTGGTTGTGGATACTCTTAGATGCATCCACGTAGCATCCGGTTTTAACCCACGTCTACATGTACGTGACATCTTTTCAGCTCGGAGTCTGAACCTAATTTCGCCGGGCAGGTAGTATTCTGAAAAGGAAATTATACTTTTGATTGTATAATTATGTAATTGTTGAATAACAAACTTAATATAACCTGTAACAGAACTGTTTCACGGATGCTCACCTACCGTTCTCTTTTACTGCCACCCCATCAGGTTCGTGTCTTCTCTGTTTCGATCATCTTTTTGTTCTTATTGTTGATCGTCTGTGTATATATGCTTGAATTGATTTTGTTTTCTATGCTTTAACCCACCAATGAGCGGATTATAAGTTTTAGGCTTGGCATATCTTTTATTGATTTAGATACTTTAGCGTTCACTGTTGCTGTCTTTAAGCTTTAATTTTTGGCTTTTAGGTAACCGACTCCACCGCATTTACCACCTGATGGACTCCTTTGTCACCGGAAATCCAAGAAATTGCAAAATTGGTGGTTCGATAATTAGAGACCCTTGATATAACAGTATGCAACTCTTTTTTTTTTGAATTATGAATGCTTTTTTTTTTTTTTTTAATCAAGTTCTCAACGTCATGTGTCCATACAGGAATTAGTTGGAGACAAATTTAAGCATGTTCTAACAAGATCAATCATTGCGGAAGTATTGTTGATTCGACTTAGAGATGCTGGAATAAAAAGATCCTTCAAAGCTCAGAACCAAAAATATTTGTATTCTATATCTAAATTATTTGATCATAAATATCAAGAAATATATGAATATATCTGAATTTATTTCTAATTTTAAATGATCTCTAGGGTTTTGCTTTTGAACCGTTTCATTTATCCATTTATCTTCCTTCTAATTTCTTGCAAACGAATCGACATATTTGAAGACTTTGTGGCTATCAGTTGGATCTGGTGATCGTTAAAAGAACAACCACCGAAGCCTTTGTTGCCTATTTAGTTATAACTGATTATAATAGACACCCCTCTCCTCCTTTCTCTCTCTGGGAACTTTAACCAAATACGCTTATCTATTATGGTTAGGTTCTACAACGAAAACTCATGGGAACAGACATGGTGAAAGTTGTTAATAAAAGCAATGTTACTTACGCAGTTTTGTTTGAAGCTCTTGCTATTGTAAGTTAAAGTTAACGTGTTTCCATATTTCAGATCTTATATCAATGTAATTATTTAATTCATTAAGTTAACCTTCGTTTTTTCTTCAAAGAATTGTTGACAGCTCATGCATCCTGATTATGAGGGGATGGTGTCTCAATACGTGGGGCACTGCATGGGATATTTATAAGCTGACATAAGGTGAAGTTTGCTTGATTTTAATCAACAATAATTTTTTGTGTTTTACATTTTGTTAAATAGTCTAAGAATAAATAATGCAGTTTGTCTCTTGGAACTGCTTTATAGCATGTGTGAAGTCTGAAATGCGCAGGGCATTATTGAAGAAATATTGCAGGTATAATCCTTCTCAGCTCTATTTATGTTGTTGTGATCATGGATTTGATATGCTGTTGTGCTAGGTTGGAATAAGGGTAAGAGTCAATCGGGTTTGGGTTGACTCTTGCGTTTTTTCAAAGCATTCTGCTCTATAACGAGACATGTCATCCAGAGAGATAGCAAACCGACTTGCATTTCTCAAAATTGATCAGCACTTCATTAACAAAGACAACTAATACGATGTAATTTTAGAACTCTTTATCAGTAGGAGCTTCTCAGTGAGAAACAATTAAACAAAAGTTTATTACCTAAATCTTTATGATTGCTCCAATGCTTATGCCTTCAGTTTTTTGTTTGTACTTCAGCAAGAAACTCACCCTTAGATCAAGGCATACATGGCTTCCTCAAAATGCAAATGATCTTATGAACATGTCTAATACACACAAAACATGGCACCAACTTGGCCCGCCGCAACGCTCGGGTACGGTTACTAGTATATATTAAAAGGCAAATTGTCGTTCTCACACATTCTATACTGTTCATGAATGGTGGCCAATTACTTTATTTCACGTATCCAAAGTAGTTCATTTTTCAAGATGGAAGTTACAAGGTAAAAATACAAAATTCGAGGCCAGGTGTACAACTGAGAGTAGCATACTTTTGTGACGTTTTCATTTACAGGCATTGTTTAATCAGTTTGTTCAACACAGTACGTTTTAACCCACGTGTCCCACTAGGCCACTACTACCTCTTTCTTCCACGACAGACTCAATACCTCTTCGTCCCATTTAATCGCAACGTCGGTGGAGATGTGATTCATGTAATTCGTGTAATTAGAAAATAGATTATTATATAACCAACTGGTGTTTATCACACAAGGTTAAAATGAAATAAAGACCAGCGCTTACATGGGTTGTACAGTAAGGTTAACAAATGAAAAAGAAAAACGGGCTCCTAAGAGATAATGTAGGGTGAGGAGTTTATTTAGTAAGGAAATACATGTATAGGTTTTCTAAAGTCCTAATCTTTATACATATGGTGGTATTAAGATTTTGATATGTATATGACAATTGCAAATTCTAATTCTTTGAAACAAACCGGCTACCCTCAAATCATAATCTGGATTATTTTTAGCGTGTGGTTAGAAAAACTCAATTTTAATACAGCCTCAAAACCAGTAAGACATCATTGGAACATGATATATATTGGAATTCTAAAAGTTTGTCGCTAAAAAGTGTATGTAATATTCTTTTTGTCATCAGTGTCATGGTTTGAAAAACACATGGTTCGAGATAGATTAAATGATTACTTTTTTTGTTTACTTATTGACATTAATGTTCTTAGAAATTGGGTTCATTGATATTGTTTATTAATGCTAGTTAATATTTATAATGAGACAAATAAAAAAAGAAAATATAGACACTTTTAATGTGACAACACTAGAGTATTATATTTAGACTTATTTTTAATTTTTAATTTAAAAATTCAACTCATCTTCAGTTTTTTAATTTAATCTTTATGTTTTTAATTTTTATATTAAACTATCAACCAATCTTCACTCTCAACTCATTTGTACAGTTTTAGTTTAATTTTTTACTTTTTTATTTTTTATTTAAGATGTGCCTTTGAAAATTGTTGTAGGTTATAAACTAAATTATATATTGTGTTTTTTCTAATAATTGTTTTTTAAATCTTATGTGCTTTTTATTATTTTATTTATTTAATATATCCTAGATATAAAATAATTAATAACAAAAGATATAGATTAAACAAAGAGAAAGTAGGTAATAAACCAATCATTTATAGTCTAAGTGGTTAGGGTTATGCACCCAAAAACTTCAATTTAATATGGGGGAGTCTTGGGTTTGGGTTCAATTCCCACTTAAAACAAAAAAGAACATAAAAACAAACAATTGGGGACACAAGTTAGGCCAGGAGGTTTTCTCGCATATATGTGGGTTTCATCCTGAGACTGGAATGGAGATAATCGGGTGGGTCAGTGTCATGTCAGTGATCCAAATTGATCGTTTAAAAAAAGTTAGTGACGAGATGACGGTTTTAAACAAGAGCGAGTAATCACCACTATAGGAGATTAAATGTTTTTTTTGGTAAAATCTGATGCCACATTTTGCGTTGACGGCTTGGAAAAAAAGCGAGGTGTGTAACATTATGGATGCTCCTACATCTTGAAAAAAAACATTGTTATTCAAACCACCTATCAAGCTATCATGGTTGTTCCACCTCACGTCATCCCACTGCCACCTCTCCCAGACAATCCCATTCCTCCTTGCCACCAAGAAGCCTAGGCCATATGCAACAGTTTTCCGATCATGATTTTTTTTAAAAAACAATTTAGTACCGGTACAAAAATGCTTAGTTTGGTATCCATATTATAGACAAAAATTAGGTAAATACCGGTACTGAAGCGAATTATACCGGTATCGTGCCGATTCCAAAACATGAAATAGTCAGTAACGACTACCGATGATACCCATTTTAATACTAGTACATGGTACCATTTGCTCATCCCTATGGTTGTTCACGAACCAAGCCGAACCGAACGCAGGCTTACTCATACTTGGTTTGGTTTGAAAATGAGCCGAACCGAGCAGATTGAATTTAAATAAACAAGCGATATTTTGATGCTCGGACTAGGTTTGGTTTGAATCTAAGCAGCTTGGTTTTGCTTGATTTCATACAAAGTTTTCAATTTTAGATTTATGAAACTTCAAAATATCATTAATTCAAGACTTTTAAATCTAAAATGTCTAAACTACCAACTATAAAATGTCTAAAACTCAAACTTAACAACAAAACATATATAAAATGAGCGGCTAGGGTTTAAATTTGAACTTTGAAGTCAACACAAAATAGGGAAATTTAAAAAACTTAAAAAATTAATATACTTTTATATATATACATAAATATATAAAACTAATAAATAAAAAATAATTCAAGCAAAACGAACCGAACAAAACCGATCGAGGCTTTGCTCGTGATTGGCTTGGTTTTAAATCGAACCGAGCCGAACGACTCACTTCCAAACCCAGCCGAAATCGTACAAACATTTTTCGAGTGAGCGACGAACGAGCGGCGAGCAGTTTGGACAACCCTACTCATCCCTAAGCCACATCACCGCTTCGCAACACCTACTCCCCGTACCTCCACCCACTTCTTCACCAGTTCGCAACACCTACTCCCCGTACCTCCACCCGCTTCTTCCCTCGCACCTAGGGTCGACCTCCAAGGGTAGGCCGTGGGCGAGACGCACCCCCACCCCCCGGGCGAGGCAGATTTTTCTAAGGGCCTAAAACCTTTTAAAATGTCATCAAAACCGACAACCACCGTATCCACATTTTGGACCCTCATGTAACGCGATCAATTACCAACTAATTTGTGCATAGAAACTATAAGATACGTTTATCATGTATTTTAGCATTACATAACGTTTTGTTCTTCTATCAGATTGGACATCTTAAATATTATTGAACATGTTTGTTTATCTAATTAAATGAATTTCTAAAACCATATGTCCAACTTAATTAGTAACTAAATGTCTTATCAGTGATATAAAATATTATAACAATAGCTCTCGTATTATGAGGGTTGTTTTACATTTTTCGTTTATAATATTTATATATTTTTTGAGATTTTAATTTTATTTATTGAAATGAAGTTAATAATATACTTAGGTTATGCTGATAAAAGAGTTTCACAAATAAATGAGATGTTATAGCATGTTCAAAAGTTATACGGGTTTGGTGAGACCATGACCTTCTTATTTTTTTTACTATACAATTGTTTCTTAATTGTAAATAATATTTTATAAACAAAAACAAGATATTAATTTTTATATCTTTATCTTGGATATTAATTTTTCGTATATCCCTATTTTATAGGATTTTCATATCAAATATTTAGTGAGATTGATTTTTAATATAATGAGATGTTATAACCCGTTCAAGGGCTACTTGGTTTGGTGAGACTCATACCCTTGAATTCGGGTCAAATGTATGAGAAACCACCACAATCTAAGATAATGTAAGGAGCAAACAACGAGCTTTTAATTGTTTCGTTTATATATATATTTAAGATTAGTAATAACCAATGTCATAAATATATAATTATCTATCATACCCAATATTAGTGATCTGATACAAGTAAATATGTTGGGCTTTCCAAAATTATTGGGTGTAACATCCTTCTTTTGATAATAAAAAATAAATGGATTTTGTTTATTTGAAAGTGTGTTAATATTTATTTAAGTTAAATAAAATATAAGGGTATGGACTTGGTTAATGAAAGATGAAATAAGGGGTGGTGATGGGCCTTAGGTACCCCTTAAACCTCCCTAAAACCCTCATTCTTATCTCTAGCCACCATAACACACTTAAAAACACACACAAACCCCTCCACCCCCTTACGGTCGTGACCGAGATCCAAGATCCACAAGCCGACACTACAAAAAAGTGATCAGTAGGGACTAAATTATCATGGACTAATATATTAGTCTCTAATGCATAGTTTCTGAGACTGGTTTTTCAATTACTAGTATTATTAGAGACTGTTTTTTACATACCATATGTTAGTAACTAATAATCAGTCGCTAATATTTGGGCATCTCATTTGAGACTGAATTTCAGTCACAAATGTGTGTGCATCATATAGTTGGAGGAAAACTTGTTAACTACTGTATTTCAGTCTCAAATATATTCCGTCTATAACAAAAAATGATGTCAATGTGTTGAAGACTAATCTTCAGTCTCTAATATAAAGGAAACATATAAAAGACCGAATATTAGCCCTTAATATTTTCAAACCGTACAATATTAGTAACTGATATTTAGTCTTAAATGCCTTTTGGTATAGGAAATGATTAGTGACTAATTTTCAATTTTAAATATTTTAATCAAATTCTATCACTTGATGACAAATAAACGGGGCTGAAAACCAGTCTTAAAAATATTTTTTTCAACTCTATTTAAAATTGATATCTAGTCTCCCACGTGTTTTACAAAATGGAAGAAATAGGGACTAATTTTAACTCAATGATAACCAATATATATTTAACATTTTATCAAAATATATTATATAATCAAAATAATTCCTCACAATTCTTGTAAATGTTGTAAGAATTTATAATAATCTACATAAATCCATTTTAAAATTCTAAATTTATAATTGTAGCAAGTTTCTAAAATATAGCATTTGTAAATAAGTCGATGTGCCAGTTTATGTCTTTGAAATATCCCATTAAACCCACTATTTTGCTAGCGTCTTTCTTTGGTATTTACTTATTTATTTGTCCATGAATCATTAGCAATGAGTAGCATTTAGATTCGCAAAAGCATATAACATTTGAACTACTTTAGTTGATTTTGTATGTAGTGCATACTCCATACATAATGTTTTGATTATTTAAATATGGATATAGTAACTTTTGTGTAACTTTAGTTTCCGACGTATAAAGACATTACCATGAGCAATATTAAAAATAAAAATTGGAATTGAGACATTAGTTTTTATTTGTATAGCTTATGTTTGCATTTAAACATTTGTTGTTTTAATTTGTTAGAAGTTTAAAATAAGTTATTTCATTTGTATTCAATAACTAACCCAAGGCTATAAATAGTGCAATGTTTAAGATGAATATGTAATATATGTTTTACTTTTAAGATTATTGATAGACTGCACTATTGATATTTGGCAATTGTGAGTTTGTTATCTTGCTTATGTTTCAAGGCTAATGTTCTTATGCGCTGCTGTTTAAAACTGACAGGTTTTAAGATGCACACCGACGAAATTACTCAACCACATTTTTAGATGCAGATTGTAGGACTCCATGTGATATGGCATTTCATTTTATTAACTGTTATGTGTGGGCTATTATGGGTTGTTTTGACCTGAGCATATTTATTTTTGGGGTCACAACCCGTTTAACCACATTCACTTTTGAAACTTCCTTTCTTTTCTTACGCGCACACAGACCATCGATCAAAGAGTATATGTATATATATATATGTGGGGTTAAAATATATGATGTATCAAGAACAAGCAATACATTGTTTCAGCTCTATTTACTAGCCCAACCTGACATGGGTAAAAGCAAGTTTTTTCTTGCCTGAATGACAATTCAAACTGGAAAATATATAAAATTATAACCAACTTTTCTAATATGCTTCATATTGCAATTAGACTTTCTATTTAGACCCTATAAAGTATAAACTCATTAATATAATCTACTTGAACCATAATCGTAAGTACTACCTATCAAACTAAATTTCCTAATATTACAACTCTCTATGATGAGTTTGTGTCAAATCATTTTGTTTCTATCTTAAAACTTTGATGAAATGCACTAGCTAGTGACTGACGAAAGATAGTGAAAGCCTCAAGTCGATGTTATGGTCTTCTTGAGCCACCTCTGGCAAAACCGTTCTTGGTTCAGTAGAGTACTCCATACGCTTGTAACAACCACCAACCTCGTATGCCACCTTCTGCCAACAAAAACACGCACATCAATGGGTATAAACAATCTAGTTAACAAATTATACAAATATAGAAAAGAAAAAAAAGATTATTTAGTTAAAAAAAATAACCTTATTGTAAACGGTTCCATCTTCTTCAACGTGCCAACTAGCTTCTTCACAAAGTGCTTTCAAGATATCAATGGTGTTAGCCTTCTTGGAAAGGTTATAGTTTCCGAACTTGCGTATCCCGTTGAATATTTTCCGGGTTACGGATCGCCGGTTTTTTTCTCGTGCACGGTTGTTTTGTCGCTCCTGGGTCGAGGGATGGCGGTAGATGACCTCAGACCATTCTCATTAGTAACCCAACTCAACCCAATCTTTTAATAAAAAATTAATTTCTCTCTCATCAACAAACACAACCCAACCTAATCTAAATTTTCACTCTCATTCACAGCTCAACCTCAACCAACATTTTATTATATAAATATAATTTATGATTATTTAAAATATATAAAAAGAATAAAACTTTAAATAATAAGTTTACGAAACAATAATATTATATCGGAAAACTACTAAGAAAAAGATACATATTTCTAAAAGAACCTCGTTTTTAATAAAATTTATATCAAAGTTTAGAAAAAAACACGGTTGTGTTTTTTATTTTGTTTTTAAAGCTAACAATGTAAGTTATTAAACAAAAACCAAATTATATCTTATATTAATTGTAATAAAAAAAGAAAATGGATAAAAAAAACATAAACTAGTAATCTCATGACACTTGGCATAAAAAAAGTTTGCAACCTAGTTTGTTTAGGTGAACTAGTTTGGTGATAATCAATTATAAAAAAATAATATTTTATTTTTTTTAATGTCATGTGACAACCCCAACCATTGGGTTGTCTAGAGGTGGACAACAAAACCGGTTCCTGGAACCGGTTCGGTTCCACCGAACCGGTTCCTACCCGTTTTTCGTAGGAACCGGTTCGGTTCCGTTTCAACCCGACGATCCGGGACCGGTTTGACATTTTTGGAGGTGGACCGGGTAGGAACCGGAACCGAACCGGAACCGGTTCTGGAACCGGTTCGACCGGAACCGGTTCGGAACCGGTTATAGACGTTGGAGTAGTTCTAGCCGTTGGGAAACGGTTTTATGGCCGTTTTTTGACCGTTGGGATCAAAAATGGCCGTTTTTTGGCTCCCCAAACACCCCACTACTAGTATAAATAGGTATTTGGTGTAATGGGTTCATCACAACACTCAAAACGCAAATCCGAACGCAAAAAAATACAAAAAAACGCTATTACAACGTTCTGAGTTCTCTAATCTCTTGTTTTCTCTTCTTCTATATTCATATTTGTTGTTATGGCTGCTTCACAATCATCGGTTGGTCAAGGTTCCACCGCCGGACCAAGTTTCGTTCGTATTGTACCTCATAATCGTAATCAAGAGATTTGGTGCAATTGGGATTTGGTTGAATTGAGTGACCATTCATTGAAGGCTCGGTGCAAGTTTTGTGGGATTTATTTAAACCCACTTTCGAATTCAAATTTGAAGAAACACATCGAAAGACCGTATTGCAGGGCGTTGAAACAGAACGTCGAGTCGCAACAAACGCAAATGGATAGTGAAGGCGGAATATTTACATACCAAATTGATCGAGTTCAAGATCGTATGGCGAAGTTTGAGATTCAAGAAGCTTTGCCGTTTAGCCACTTCGACAACCCTCGCTTAACCGCCATGATTCGAGATACGCTTCAACCACAATACACTCACGTAAGTCGTCATACTCTTAAACGTTATTGTTTAAAATTGTGGAAGAAGGCCAAAAAGGTACTAATTGCATATTTTGAAAATATAAATACGGGAATAAACTTAACTAGTGATGTTTGGTCGGCTCCACATGGTCTACCCGAATCTTATCTTTGTGTCACCGCTCATTGGGTAGACCCGTCATCGTGGGAAATGATGAAACGCACCATTGCTTTTGAACTCTTTGAGTATCCACATACGGGAGATAATTTGTTTGAAATTTTAGATTATGTTATAAAAAAACTTATAAACTAGAAAATAAAATATTTTCAATTGCATTTGATAACGCGTCGAATAATACATCGGCGGTTGATAAATTAAAATTAAAATATACGCCGATTTGCAATGGTGTATTTTTTCACTCAAGGTGTGTTGCACATATCATTAATTTAATCGTGCAAGACGGACTTGCTTCGGATGAGGTTACATCGGTTATTAACGATTTTAGAGTAATGCTACATGAAGTTTTTAAGAAAAGTAAAAAAAGACAAATGGATTATAGAAAATTTTGTAAAGATACGGGAAGAAAAGCTTTGGGAGCTAATTGGGATGTATCTCATCGATGGAATTCCACTTGCATAATGTTTCAAAGTGCTTTGAAACAAAGAGAAACTTTACAAATGTTTCATTCTAGTCTTGCCGAGAATGATTTGGCAATCCCCTTTTCAAATGAGAAATGGGAAATTATCAATGACTTATCGACTTTTCTTGAAGTTTTTAAAACATCAACTACGAAACTATCGGGAACGTATTATCCGACAAGTCCCTTGGTTCTTTCGGAGTTATTTTTAATCGTTAACAATCTTAAAGAATTTGAAAATAAAAGTCCAATGTTTTCAAACATCATATTACCAATGAAGTTTAAATTAAAAAAATACTTTCTTGAATTGCCACCGATTTTTACTTGCGCCGCCGCTTTAAACCCAATGTTAAATGTTACGGGGGTTGAATGTGTGATAGACGAAATTTTTTCAGCCTTAGATATGCATGAAGTTGACCCAAACTTTTCAACAGAGGCACAAAATGATTTTAACTTGAATTTTAAATTTATGTATGACTTTTATATAAATAAATATGGGTCAAACATACACATGCCTACGCCGGGGGGTCTTCATCAAGTTCAAGTGCTACTAGAGTACGAGACCCCATGATTAACCTTATGAACACCGTTCGCAACGTAACGGCTAAAAAACAAAGGAGTAACACCCCTTCAAGCGAACTAGGAAGGTATAGTGCATATGATTTCTCTACCGGTTTATCCGAAGAGGAATATGGCACTTTTGATGTTTTGGCATGGTGGAAGGTAAAGGAAACCGAGTTTCCGATTCTTGCCACCATGGCCCGTGATTTACTAACCGCCCAAGCTTCTACGGTAGCTTCGGAATCTGCTTTTTCTCTTAGTGGCAGGGTAATATCGGTGAGAAGAGCAAGACTGAATTCGGAGTCGGTGGAGATGTGCATTTGCTTGAAGGATCACTTGGACTCAATCGATCGTGTTCAACACGTAACCACTCTGGAAGACGAAACACCACTTGATGTTCGAGTGCACGACAAACAAGAAGGCGTTTCTACAAGTAATTCTGATGAATAAGTCGCCACTCAATAATAACGACGAACAAGAAGGCTTTTCTAGAAATAATATGTCACAACTTTATATTTATAAGTTTAATGTTTTGTTAGTTTGTTTTTGAATATTTTAAAACATGTAACCTTTTTTTTTTGAACTTCTTAAAGTAAATAAAATGAATTTTATGTTAATTGTTTTTTTTATTTAACATGTTATACAAATACGAATCGTATAACACCGCTCTTGATTATAATTCAGCATTTGACTTGCGTAAGCCAAAAGACTATAATACATAGCAAACTCAACAAATGTAACACGATACAGATTTAAGTTCACAATTACACGATACACGATACAGACTAATCAATTCAAACACGCTGACACTCATAGCATTAAGTTCAATAGGTTGTTTACCATTGCTCTGTGGGTGAACAACAAAAGTAGCATGAGCCTCTTCAGAAATCAGAAGAACACAAATCATCACCTACACAAGCAGCGGAAACGAAAAACGAAAAAAAAAATAATATTTTACACTGTAACCGGTTGGAACCGGTTACAGTGTAAGAACCGGTTTAGGAACCGGTCAGAACCGGTTCCACCGGTTCCGGGTCCGAGGGTTGGGGAACCGGTTCGGTTCCCTAACCGGTTCGACCATGGAACCGGTTTAAACAGTGATGTTGACTAATGGAACAGGTTCTGAACCGGTTCCGGTTCCTTTGACCAACCCGATTTGATAACCTATAGGGTTGTCAATGGGAATGGTCTCACAGCCATATTTCATGAGCCGGCGAACCATCCACGGACCAGCAGGTTTCACAGCCTCTTTTTGCACCTCCATAGTCAAAAAACAGCATGAGACAAAAAACAGAAACAATAAAGTAAGACAACAGTTAGGGTTTTTGATTTTATTCCTTGACGTACAAGTTATTATTCCATGTTTTTTGTTTTTGGCATGCATACATTGGTAACAGTTAGGCAATGGTCCTTTATGTACATGTAGGTATTGCATTTTGGGTGGAGATTAGCAATTTTGAGAGTGGAAAGGTGAAATCCATATGGCAAATAATGGTGTAGGATAGACCGAATACTTTGTGAAAAAGTTTCTTTTTGCAGCCTTTTTGTTTTATTTTATTTTATTTTATTTTTAACTTTTAACCACAAGCCATGCAAAAGTTTATTGAGACATTAGGTTAGAAGTAATGGAGTATCAATACTATACCGATATTTTGTCATGAATTTGCTTTTTATATGAAAGGATCAAGTGATCAACGAATAAAATTCCGTCTCTTAAGTATTGAAGATTATTATGCCATTTTATGAAAATGAAAAAAATAAATGAAGATATTCAAGTCTATAAATCTGTTTCAAAATTCATATAAAGAACCTTTTTGAAACTAATATTTAATTTCTAAAAAGTTTTGAAACACAATAAGCAGAAATATTCGGTCTCAAATAATCGATTCATATGCTACCATTTCAAAGAACTATACTAGAGATTGAAAACAAGTCTTTAAAACAATTCATGTAATACACCATATTATACATGAGAAAAATATATGGTTTGGTGTCATAAATCAATTTGTGTGGTCTGATGGTTGATTGAGTGTGAAGAAACGTGGATCTACTCACTGGTAGCAGATCTACTTTCATCGGGTGTGATTATACTATTTCACCGATGGTTCTTCTGGATCTGTGTTCTTCCACCTACAAAAATGAACAGCGCCGTTACTTACCCCTCAGAAAGGGACAGAGGGGTCCTCTTTGGGGTAACCCTCCGGCGTGAGAATAAGTATATGTAGAAGAAGATGATAATATGAGAGTGAGGGAATTTGGAGAGTATTGCTTAATAGCTGAATACTGTATGTTACTCTGTATGATTATGTGATTGAATATGCTTCAATGTGAATCAATGTGTCTGTAACTGTGTACGTTATGATGTATTTATAGTGCTAGGGTTTCCACTGATTGAGCTGAGACCAAATTAGGGTTTTGTTGGCCTCCTCCAATCGATTTGCGCCACGTGTCCCTGGAGACACCTGGTGCTTTTTCATTGGTTATGATCACGTGGTAACCCATGAGTCATGCTGAGCTGTCCACCTTTCATTTAGCAGCTGTCAACATCAGCATATCCTTATTCCTTAAAAAGATGCCTTCTGGAAGGTTGTCTGACGTGCACAATCAAGGTTGCCCTAATCCTGATTTGGATAAGGACGAGGTTGATTATGTGCATGTGTGATATGCGCCCATCCTGAGGATGCGCGAGGTCTTCTCTTTATTCTCACGCGCAGATATTTCATGCGCAGATGTGATACGCACAAGTATGTAATACGTGTCACGCGCGGATGCCCCACGCGCAGCTGTGCCATGCGCAACTGTGATATGGGTGGGCATGTATGATGCGCGAGCATGTTATATGCGCCGCGCGCGGATGCGCCACGCACGATGTGATATGCATAAGCATATATGATGCGTGAGCATGTGATACGCGCGAGCATATGTGATGCATGAGCACATGTGATGCGTGAGCATATGTGATGCTTGAGCATATGTGATATGTGCAAGCATGTGATGCTTGAGCATAAGTTTTGGCTTTGTGCCTTGATAATATCTTTGATTTCTAATGTCTTGTATATATCTTGTGGGTTGACCCGCCCAGCTCGATGTTGAGGCGGGTACATACCTCTTCAAGCCCCCCCAGTCTAATGTGTGTCTTATCTCGCGCGAGCGCGGTAAGATAGATATTAGACTTACTGATTTGGCCTTTTAATGGGGTTTTGTCGTTTTCTTGATTGTTTCCATCGTTGCGCGAAGTTCTATCCATTTGGTTGAAACGAAGGGTCCAAAGACGTGGTTGGTTGGTGGTGACGTGCGCCGGAAACGTGTCAGACGTTTCGTGTGCTCGAGGTGCTACAGTTGCCTTTCATGTCCCCTCGCACAGCTGTCTGAAACACGTGTCGCGCTCTCATTGGTTTGCACCTGCGAGTGGGGGCGCGTCTCTGCTCCGTGGCAGTTCCGTGACGTTTTTATGTCCCCTCAACAGTGTTAGGGACACGTGCCGCGCCCGTGTTGGCTTACACCTGCGAGTGGGGGCGCGTGAAATCCGTTCAGTTGCCAATTTTCTCTCTCCTGGCCTATAAAAGCAGGCCCTTAGGAAAAAATTTTTATCTTCATCTTCATTGTTGTGTATTCAAAAGCTTCTGTCTCTCCGATTTTCTGGTTATTGCTTCCAAATACCCTGTTATCTGTTGCTGTTGTTATTGTATGTCTGATAGCTCAGACTCCTCTAACCCCTCAATCACCTCTGTTGCCTCTCGAAGACGCCGTGTGAAATCTGTGGTGATGTCGACATTGAAGCAAAAGGGCAAGGGGAAGAGGGTTGTTGAGACCACATCGGAGGAAGTAGGGAGGACCAAGGCCACGAAAAGGTGGAATGAAATCCCCTGCAAATTGAGGCAGGCCGATCTCGACAGCCTCATCTCGTCACAGGGTTTTCTCCCTGTGTTTGGCTGCATGTTGCCTGTGGCCGGGCAAACGGCGGCGGACCCGCCTCCCGGCTATATTTCACTGTACACCCATTTTTTCACCCACTGCAACCTTCGTCTTCCGATGACAAGGTTTGTAGGCGCGGTGTTACGGTTTTTCGGGATTCATATATCCCAAGTCCATCCGTTTGGACTTGTGCGCATGACTCATTTCGAGTTCATGTGCAAATCACAGCGCGAGGAGCCCACCCCTCGGCGCTTTCAATTTTTTTACAAGCCCAAGATCCAAGATTCTTGGATCTCCTTTATTCCTCGCAGTCAGAAGGTTAAGTGCAGCACCGTGTCATTCAAGAGCCTTCATGACTGGTCTGAGAGGTTCTTCTACATCAGGGCTGGTGTAATCCCCATCCGCATGACGATGCGCGCGATCGATTCTGCGCCCGCGGATGCGGATGTTATTAAGAACCCAACCGGCGCCTAGGTTAAGAAACTGACCGCCGAAGCATCCCCCGCCAAGAAAATTCGCGAGGAGGCGCTGGTGGGGTCGGCATGAGTAGGCTGAGGGCCGACAGCGCGTTGGAGCCTGTCATCCAAGTGGACGGCTTGCGTAAGTTATCGCATTGCTTTATTTCCGCGCTAATAGAATTTGCCCTTGCTGATATTATTTGTCTTGTTTTTGCGCAGTAACCAAGGAGTTTTTCCACGCCGCCTACGACGATCAAGTGGAGGGTGGCTCCATCCCGCTGGGCGCTGGGGAGGTGGGCTTCCCAGATCGCTTCGATGACATGTTCATCCCTGTGGATCTGGAATTTGACTTTGATAGCGACGCGCCTGGTAAGCCTTCGCACTTATGCTTATTCCTTTAGAATACCAAAGTTTATTAACAGTTCTGTTGCTTGTATTTGCAGATGCTCTCGAAAACTACGAGCTGGAGCTCGCGGAAGAGGAGGAGGAGGAAGAGGAGGCGCCCCTACTAAAACGCAAAGCTAAGGGGAAATCTGACGCAAGGGCCAGTAAGAAACAGAAGAAAGATGACACCCCTGTCGCTCATCCCCATGCTCAAACGAAGGGACCTAAGGAAACCCAGGTGTTTACCACCAAGGTTTCTTTAGCTTCCCTGCCTGTGAGAGTGGGCAGACCTCCTGTCCACTTGAGGTATGGTGGCGTCACCTCCTCCGTTCGCGCGGCTGAAGAGAGAAGCAGTGCCGCGCCTGCGACAGGTATACTTTGCTTATCTTCATCTGATTGAATTATTATTAAACCTTTGCTCCTTTGAATGTTTGCAGGACCGGCGACGGTAGCAGATCAGCCGCAGGCGCAACAAGGTGCTGAGGCTGCGCCGGGGGCTGCTTCGAAGTCCCCTGTTCTACCCTCAGAAAAGGGTAGAATGAACTTTATGGCGATGTTCGCCGCGCGAACAGAATTGCGCCAAGGTATGTTTTGCGCATTTGTCTTCTGAATTTTTTGTTTTGATCAAGTCATAAACCATTTTTTGTTGTTGATTTGTTCATAGGAGTTGTAGCTGGCGTACAACCTGCTGGTGACACTCCTGGCGCCGTTGGTTCTGCTCCTGCTCCTGCTAGTGCTGAGTCTCCCCTTATTGGGATTACCAAGGAGCAGGAAGCCGTATTGCGCGCCGAACTGGCGGCGTCGAAACCTCCCTCGCCTCCTCCTACACGCAGCCCTCCCCGCGAGACTGGTTTGGAGCCCTCCAGGTCGCAGGAGAAGAGGCCTATTGAAGAAGATGAGGAGGATGAGGGGGCTCAAGCTGAAGACTCCTTGGGAGACCGCGCCAGCCCTGCAATGCCACAAGACTTCGCAGCGCAGACTTCTGGTGGGGCTGGCGCTGACTTTTCTGCTTCATCCCCGCAGGTATGTTTTAATTTGTTGCTCCGCTGCGCGTACCTCCATATAAGTATGTTTTATGACTTAGAACATTTCTTGTGTTTTGCAGGAAGGTGACCACGTTTACCGCCCGAGATGGAATATTAATGAAGACAGTTCCTTCCAATCCATGGGCGTATGCGAGGACTTCTGGGCTCATGCCGTGCCTCCTACTGAAAGGAGGTATCAGGAGGAGCGCACCCGGGCGGACTTGCTGAATGACCATATTTTCGCTGGGTCGGCTTTCTTTGCTGCTTCCCAAGAGCTTCATCATGATTATATTAAAGCATGCGATGCTCTTGTGGAAGCCCAGCGAGAGGCTAAGGTGGCTGCCTGGAACCTTTCTGATGCTCGCGCACGAGCTGAGAAACTCCAGGCGGAGCTCAGCGAAAACCGAGCAAGTGCCAACACCGCCTTTATTAAGCGCGGGCATGAGCTCCAAGCTGCGCGGGAGAAGCAGCAGGTGGCGGAGGCCGAAGTTGCCAAGTACGCGCGGAGAGTGCGTGTCTTGGAACTGCAGGCGGAGGCGCGTGACCAAGCTATCGTCCAGAGTATCACTGAGAAATCATCGCTGGAGAGTGAGGTTGCGCGCCTGAAGAAGGAGTTGGCGGCCGCGCAAGCCGATAGAGATGAGGCCTTGGCGACGGCAGCGTCTAGCCAGGAAGCACTTGATGCTGCGCAGGCGGAGAAAGAAAAAATTTTGGCGGCAGCAGCGTCTGATAAAGAGGAGCTAAAAAAGACCAAGGAAACTGTTGAGTTATTAAACTCCCAGGTTCCTGCCCTCGAGACGTCTGTTGCTGGCCTCGCGCAGGATCGCCAATGGCTGGTGTCACAGGGCATGACTCGTTGCGCTTTGGCGATGAAATATTCTGCCGAGTTTCAGGCCCTTGTGATGGACAGCAATGCTGCCGCGCGCTTGGTGGGTCGAGCTGAAGGGTTTACGGATGGGTATGAATATGGCATGTTGAAGAAGAACCCATCCGAGTACCCTTACAAGAGCGACGCGGCCTGCGCGGACATGGCCGCGGTGGGGGAGAAGTATATGAATACTCCCATCCCCATCCTTATGCAGGTACCTTGACCTTAATGAGTTTTTCTTGATTAATTTTCCAAGTGTTTTGTACTCAATACTTTTCTAATGATTTGCAGATAGCTGCGCTTGCTGACCAGCCCGACCTCGGCGCGCTAAAGAAGTTGCTCGATGAATGCGAGAAGGCTGGTGGCGATGATGGTGGCGCGGGGGATGTTGCCCCTGCCAGCGGCTCTGGTGCGGCGAAAGAATCTGCTCCTGACACCGTCGTGATAGAAGACTCCATTGAGGAGGAAGAACTTGACTATGGTCAGTTTGGAGATGAGGAGCGGGCCGCGCCAGATGCTGCGGGAGATGATGAGGGTGATGAAGTGGCTGACGTCGACGTGGAGACTTGAGAAGCCCTTCATTTTTCTAATTTTTTTTTTTTTTGTTTTTTGTTATACTTGTAATTTGTAACTCATCACACTTGTAAATTTCAATGCTATGGAATGAAATTTGTTTTCCCTTTTTCACATCTTGCGCATTTCCATTCATCTCTTCATGTTTGCTTGTATAGATATAAGATATGCTTGCACGTTAAAATAAGAACAAGGTTGTAAGGAAATTATTCACTTAACCATAGTCCTATTTTGTAAGTGGTTTCTCTGTATCTTGTTTATGCTGACATGCGCGATGACTTTTCACAATTCCTTTTTTGCGCGTCGTTGTCGCGCGTTTTTTATATGGAAGTATGAGTTTTAGCCATTACATGTCAGCATGTGTTACTCAGATATCCACTATGATTCCGCGAGCGACCTCGACCTGAGACCTTAACAACTATGATTTGGCATGTACTTTGCCTTAGTTGTGTTTAGGGATTTTTATGATCAGGCTGCGCGGGATGTAAGATGGATGTTTGTGAGTGTTTTGAGCTAAGGCTCTTTGTTTTGGGCTAAGGCCCTGACGTTTTTAGAGTTAAGACTCGTTAACGTGTTTGAGCTAAGGCTCGTAGGTTTGGGCTAAGGCCCTGACGTTTTAGAGTTAAGACTCGTTAACGCGTTTGAGCTAAGGCTCGCGCATGTATGTTTTACTTCGTTTTATTTTGTTTTGAAGTCAATATAGTGTTGTCATATTGCTCCGAATTAATAAAGGAAGTGTGAAACATGTATGCAAAGGTAATAGAACAAATATTGAAAGATAGCGCGAATCATCATTCATGATGGCTTAAAAGCCTTGATTACATATTTGAATTTTTACATGGAGCATTTTCTAAGCTGTGCTGCGTTCCACGCGCGCGGTATCTTTTTTCCATTCAAATCTTTTAAAGCATACGCGCCTTTCCCCAATTCTTCTGAGATTTGATAAGGTCCTTCCCAATTGGGGGACATTTTTCCTGGGGGTATTGCGCGGCTAGCTTCATTGCTTCGAAGGACAAAATCATTTTTCTTGAAGTGGCATTCTCTAACGCGCTGATTATAATATTTTTCCAGCTTTTTCTTGTATTTGGCTTCACTGATGATAGCCGCTTCTCTGCGCCCTTCAAGCAAGTTGAGATCTAACCTTCTTTCGCGCTCGTTATCAGTCTTGCTCATCATGAGTACCCTATGGGATGGGCATCCAATTTCTGCTGGGATCATAGCCTCTGTCCCATAGGTTAGGCTGAAAGGGGATTCGCCATTGCTAGTTTTGTTTAATGTCCTGTGCGCCCACAGGACATTAGGTAACTCTTCGACCCAAGAATGGGATTCTCCCTCCAACCTTTTCTTCAGCCCATTTAACAAACTTTGATTCGCGCGCTCCACTTGGCCATTCCCCTGAGGGTGGTAGACCGAAGTGAAGATTTGGTTGATGTGCAATTCTTTGAGCCAGCTGGATATCTTCCTGTCAGTGAATTGTTTGCCATTGTCGCTCACAATTTCCATAGGAAGGCCAAAACGGCAAATGATGTGGCTCCAGATAAATTGCTTCATCGCCTCAGCTGTGATTTTTGCTAGTGGCTTGGCCTCAACCCATTTTGTGAAATAGTCTACCGCCACTACCAAAAATTTCACTCGCCCTTGCGCTTGCGGCAGGGGCCCCACAATATCAATGGCCCATTTGTGGAAAGGCCATGCGGAGGTCACTGGAATCAAGTTGTTCTTTGGCCGCATGGTGTTTGGCGCGTAGCTCTGACATGCCTTGCATTTTTGGATTTCTTTTAGCGCATCCAAGTACATGCCTGGCCAATAGTAGCCTGAGCTCATTGCCTTGGCAACCACCATGCGCGGGCCAGCGTGTATTCCGCAGATTCCTTCGTGAATCTCCCTAATCACATAGCTTGCTTCTTCAGCATCCAGGCATTTCATGAGCGGTCCAAGATAAGAGCGTCGATATAACGTACCATCAAGTAGTTCATAGTTCTGCGCCTTGTGTCTTATCTTTCTCGCCTGTGCGCGATCGTCCGGTAACTTCCCCTCCTTCAGGAATTCCATTATTGGAGTTATCCAGGATGAAGGGGTTGTATGAATTACAAGGACAGATTGCGTTTGCACTGACGGGTTGCTCATCACTTCCACCCTGACATCTTTGCCAAAGTGATCAAAATTAGTTGATGCCATCTTACTCAACGCGTCAGCAGACTTATTTTCGCTGCGCGAGATGTGTATGATTCTGAAGAAGTCAAACTGCTCAACGAGCTTTTTTGCCTGCTCTAGATATAGAGGCATTGTGTTCTCCTTGGCGTCATAAAGGCCGTTGGCCTGAGCAGCTACCAAGTAAGAATCAACATGGGCCTCTAGCCTTTTAACTCCAAACTTGCGCGCAATGCGCAGACCAGCCAGCAGGGCTTCATACTCAGCCTCATTGTTGGTACTCTTGAAGTCCAACCTAATAGCATAAGTATATTCATGATTATCAGGGTCCACCAGTTTGAGGCCTGCGCCGGACCCTTCGCTGTTGGAGGCTCCATCAGTGAATAGCCTCCAAACATCTTCTTCATCATTTGCTCGCGGAGGGTCTACCTCGCGCTGAGCTTCTTCAATCTTTCCCTCTGGGATTTCCGTGATGAAATCCGCTAAAACTTGACCCTTTATTGCTGGACGGGGCTTATAGGTGATCGTGTGTTCACCTAATTCCAGCGCCCACTTTGTCAGCCTTCCGGAGAGCGCTGGGCGTCGCAAGACTTGCTGGATGTTGTAACCAGTCAGAACTTCAATAGGATGACCATTGAAGTATCTATGAAGCTTGCGCGACGCGTGTGTTAGTGACAAAACTAACTTTTCCATGATGGAATAGCGCGTCTCAGGGTCTGTCAGCACCCGACTCACATAGTATATTGGCGTTTGGATCCCCTTGCGATCCACCAATAATACTGCGCCGATGGCGCGGTCTCCAGCTGACAGGTACAATGTAAGGGTTTCGCCAGGAAGTGGAGCTGTTAGCGCGGGCAGCTTTATGAGACATTCTTTTATCTCACTGAAAGCTTGCTCAGCCTCAGGCGTCCACTTGAATTGGCTCTTCTTCAAGCAGTTCCTCAAAGTGTTAACGAATGGAGTAGATTTGCTGGCGTGGTTCGCTAGGAACCTGTTGATTGACACCAATCTACCATTCAGCTTCTGAACCTCTTTCATGGTGGATGGTGAAGGCATGTCAAGGATGGCTTCCACCTTTTCAGGGTTCACCTTGAAACCATCCTTAGTGACCATTACACCAAGAAATTTCCCCTCTTCCGCGCCGAAAGTACATTTGCTCGGGTTGAGCTTCATGTTAACCTCCGTTAGGCGCTGAAGAGTTTCCTCGATGTCTTTGAGCATTTGTCTCTCCTCCCTGCTCTTGATCACCAAATCATCAACGTAGACTTCTAGATTTCTTCCGATTTGTTCACTGAAAACCGAATCCATAAGTCTCTGATAGGTGGCGCCCGCATTCTTTAAACCAAAGGGCATTTTTGTGTAACAAAAAACACCCTTGTCGGTTCTGAAGGCAGTCTTGTCTTCGTCTTGTGGTGCCATTTGAATCTGGTGATAGCCTTTGTAGGCATCCAGGAAACATTTTAGCTTGAATGGCGCCACGGAGTCCACCTTTGCGTCGATGTTTGGGAGGGGGTAACAGTCTTTCGGATATGCTTTGTTGAGGTCCTTAAAGTCAATACACATCCTCCATGACCCGTTGCTTTTCTTTACCATCACAGGATTGGCTACCCATGTCTGGTATCGGATCGGGCGGATGATGTTTGCGCGCAACAGGTCCTCAACTTGCTCATTCATGGCCTTCGCCTTTTCATCCCCCATGATTCTCTTTTTCTGAGCAATTGGCTCCACCGACTTGAACGTGTTAAGAGAATGTTGCGCCAAGTCTCGCGGGACCCCAGTCATATCGGAGTGTTGCCACGCGAAGACCGACGTGTATTTTGTGAGCAACCTTTTCATTCTCAATCTCGTTTCGTCTGAAATGGTAGCGCCAATTGTGACCGTTTGCTCTGGGAATTTTGGGTTTAAAATCCACTTCTCTGGCGCATTGTCCGCCATTGGAAGTTTCATTCTCCCTTCCCGCGGCGTACTTGTCACTGCGCACAAATGATCGCGGTAAACAAATGTTACGCCTGTTGGTGTAGGGAACCCCAATGCGCCGTGCGCTGGCGACGGTACAGCATTAAATTGGGCAATCGTTCCCCTACCCAGGATCATATTGTGGCATGACGTGGTGGGCAAGACCAAGAAGTTGACAACTTCGGCTCGCTTGTGCTCATCATCCCCCATAGTTAGTTCAAACTGAATCTGACCTAGGGGATGGATGATTTCATTTGAAACACCACAGATTGGTGCGTTCACAATTTCAAGCCGCGCTTGGTCTGCCGGGTCTAACTTTCTGAAACATTGCTCATACATAATGTCAGATTCGCTTCCAGTGTCCACCAGGACTTTTGACACTTCGTAATGAGCAATGTGTGTGGTGATGACGAGAGGACTGCTGATTGAAGGGCCTCCCCTGATTCTTGGGAAGATGACTTGCTGCTCGCGCCAATCTCCGTGGATTTGCGCGCTTCTCTTTTTTGACGTCTGCCCTTGTCGTCCCCCCTCAGCCACACAGATTCTTTTGTATTTCTTGCTGGCAGAGGCTCATTCCGGTTGCTCATCTTCCATTCTTGGGTTTTTCACCAAGTGAGCCAGCCTGCCTGATTTTACATCCTTCTCGATCGCATCCTTTAAATGATGGCATGCGTCGGTGTTGTGGCCCGGGGACCTGTGAAATTCACAATATTTGCCACTGTTTTGCGGTCCCTTGTAGTGTAGTTGCTTGGGGGGCTTGAATTGGACATTCTCAGTACTTAACACCTGTGAAGGTGTTTTAGTGAGGGGAGTCCATATTCTTGGCAGAGGTCTGCTTGGATCTCTGCCGCCCTCCCTCTTGTCACCCTCCCCGCGATTACGAACATCTTTTTGGGGCTGGGGTGAGCTTGGTTGCGCTTGCTTTTCTGCGGAAGAAAAACTTGTTGGTTGCAACCTGGACCATACAGAGTTCTGTTTGGCCCTCTTCTCTTTGCTGCGCGGTGATTCAGCCTGATGCGCTCTTTCTCTTGCCCTATCTTGGGCAATCTGTTTTTCATTTCTCGCGAAAACTCGCGATGCCTCCATTAACTTGGCCCACGTGGTGGGCATACCATCTTTTCTTACGAGAGCTCGTCGTAGTTGATCACTGCGCGCGCCTTGTATAAAGGCCACGCGCAGGAGTTGCTCGGTTATACCTCCGATTGCCAGAGACTCCTGATTGAACCGAGTGATGTAATCTTCAATCGTTTCATCATTCCTGCGTACGCAGTGCATGATGTCATCAGGATCGCGCGTGTGCCTGCGCTGCTGTACGAAGTGGGCTTGGAACTTTTCTAATAGTTCCTCGAACCCATCAATTTGCCCAGTCGGCAAGCTCTCGAACCATGCCCGCGCCGCGCCCGTTAGGCAGCGAGCAAACATATGACACCATGTTGGCATCGTCCAGCTCTCTAGGTTTCCCGTGTTGTAAAAACCTTGCAAGAAATCGTCTGGATCTGTCGTGCCGTCATATTTACCCAAACCACTTGGCATCTTGGTCTTGTGCTGGATGGGAGCCTGCGCGATGCGCGCAGTGAACTTTGAGTGTTTCACCAAGATGGCTGGTCTGTAGGGTGTGGTTACGTCCACTTGCCCTCTGACTGGTGGGCTGTACGGCATGTGCAGATCCAGATCGGCTCTGGCTCCAGGCGCCATGTTCACAGGCGCGCGGAGCTGTGAGCCTCCTGCATAAGTATCCCGCGTCTTCCTCATGCTATGCACTTCTTAATCACTGAACTCAGTGTGTGCAGTGTGAACAGAATGTCCTTCTTCCGGCGCGCGCGGCCTTTTTGTAGTCTGCTTATCAAACGCTTGCCTTTGTGTTTGGTCGGCTAGCTTCTTCTGTTTGACCATTTCATTGTACTTTTCCATCAGACGCCGCTGCTCGTTTATGAGCCATTCATTCGGATCATTTGTTTCTTCTTCTGGACCCATTGGTCCTTTCTGTTTCGCGCCGGCCAGATTTTGTAAGGTGAGATCGTCTGGAGGAGTTTCAGTCTGGCCGTGAGGGGTTGTGACAAAGGGACGGTTGCTGGTGGTACGCGTAGAATCACGCGGAACCCTCAGAACCTGCTGTCCGTCGTTAACACCCTCACGTTCAATATCCTCCAGAGCTTGATCAACGTTACGAACGCCAGAAACCATGGTGATTGATTTTTTTTATGTAGATCTGATGAGATCTGATTGCCGATGCGTCCCATGGATGGCGCCAATGAAGAAACGTGGATCTACTCACTGGTAGCAGATCTACTTTCCTCGGGTGTTGAAGAGGTATGTACCCGCCTCAACATCGAGCGGGGCGGGTCAACCCACAAGATATATACAAGACATTAGAAATCAAAGATATTATCAAGGCACAAAGCCAAAACTTATGCTCAAGCATCACATGCTTGCACATATCACATATGCTCAAGCATCACATATGCTCACGCATCACATGTGCTCATGCATCACATATGCTCGCGCGTATCACATGCTCACGCATCATATATGCTTATGCATATCACATCGTGCGTGGCGCATCCGCGCGCGGCGCATATCACATGCTCGCGCATCATACATGCCCACCCATATCACAGTTGCGCATGGCACAGCTGCGCGTGGGGCATCCGCGCGTGACGCGTATTACATGCTTGTGCGTATCACATCTGCGCATGAAATATCTGCGCGTGAGAATAAAGAGAAGACCTCGCGCATCCTCAGGATGGGCGCATATCACACATGCACATAATCAACCTCGTCCTTATCCAAATCAGGATTAGGGCAACCTTGATTGTGCACGTCAGACAACCTTCCAGAAGGCATCTTTTTAAGGAATAAGGATATGCTGATGTTGACAGCTGCTAAATGAAAGGTGGACAGCTCAGCATGACTCATGGGTTACCACGTGATCATAACCAATGAAAAAGCACCAGGTGTCTCCAGGGACACGTGGCGCAAATCGATTGGAGGAGGCCAACAAAACCCTAATTTGGTCTCAGCTCAATCAGTGGAAACCCTAGCACTATAAATACATCATAACGTACACAGTTACAGACACATTGATTCACATTGAAGCATATTCAATCACATAATCATACAGAGTAACATACAGTATTCAGCTATTAAGCAATACTCTCCAAATTCCCTCACTCTCATATTATCATCTTCTTCTACATATACTTATTCTCACGCCGGAGGGTTACCCCAAAGAGGACCCCTCTGTCCCTTTCTGAGGGGTAAGTAACGGCGCTGTTCATTTTTGTAGGTGGAAGAACACAGATCCAGAAGAACCATCGGTGAAATAGTATAATCACACCCGAGGAAAGTAGATCTGCTACCAGTGAGTAGATCCACGTTTCTTCATTGGCGCCATCCATGGGACGCATCGGCAATCAGATCTCATCAGATCTACATAAAAAAAATCAATCACCATGGTTTCTGGCGTTCGTAACGTTGATCAAGCTCTGGAGGATATTGAACGTGAGGGTGTTAACGACGGACAGCAGGTTCTGAGGGTTCCGCGTGATTCTACGCGTACCACCAGCAACCGTCCCTTTGTCACAACCCCTCACGGCCAGACTGAAACTCCTCCAGACGATCTCACCTTACAAAATCTGGCCGGCGCGAAACAGAAAGGACCAATGGGTCCAGAAGAAGAAACAAATGATCCGAATGAATGGCTCATAAACGAGCAGCGGCGTCTGATGGAAAAGTACAATGAAATGGTCAAACAGAAGAAGCTAGCCGACCAAACACAAAGGCAAGCGTTTGATAAGCAGACTACAAAAAGGCCGCGCGCGCCGGAAGAAGGACATTCTGTTCACACTGCACACACTGAGTTCAGTGATGAAGAAGTGCATAGCATGAGGAAGACGCGGGATACTCATGCAGGAGGCTCACAGCTCCGCGCGCCTGTGAACATGGCGCCTGGAGCCAGAGCCGATCTGGATCTGCACATGCCGTACAGCCCACCAGTCAGAGGGCAAGTGGACGTAACCACACCCTACAGACCAGCCATCTTGGTGAAACACTCAAAGTTCACTGCGCGCATCGCGCAGGCTCCCATCCAGCACAAGACCAAGATGCCAAGTGGTTTGGGTAAATATGACGGCACGACAGATCCAGACGATTTCTTGCAAGGTTTTTACAACACGGGAAACCTAGAGAGCTGGACGATGCCAACATGGTGTCATATGTTTGCTCGCTGCCTAACGGGCGCTGCGCGGGCATGGTTCGAGAGCTTGCCGACTGGGCAAATTGATGGGTTCGAGGAACTATTAGAAAAGTTCCAAGCCCACTTCGTACAGCAGCGCAGGCACACGCGCGATCCTGATGACATCATGCACTGCGTACGCAGGAATGATGAAACGATTGAAGATTACATCACTCGGTTCAATCAGGAGTCTCTGGCAATCGGAGGTATAACCGAGCAACTCCTGCGCGTGGCCTTTATACAAGGCGCGCGCAGTGATCAACTACGACGAGCTCTCGTAAGAAAAGATGGTATGCCCACCACGTGGGCCAAGTTAATGGAGGCATCGCGAGTTTTCGCGAGAAATGAAAAACAGATTGCCCAAGATAGGGCAAGAGAAAGAGCGCATCAGGCTGAATCACCGCGCAGCAAAGAGAAGAGGGCCAAACAGAACTCTGTATGGTCCAGGTTGCAACCAACAAGTTTTTCTTCCGCAGAAAAGCAAGCGCAACCAAGCTCACCCCAGCCCCAAAAAGATGTTCGTAATCGCGGGGAGGGTGACAAGAGGGAGGGCGGCAGAGATCCAAGCAGACCTCTGCCAAGAATATGGACTCCCCTCACTAAAACACCTTCACAGGTGTTAAGTACTGAGAATGTCCAATTCAAGCCCCCCAAGCAACTACACTACAAGGGACCGCAAAACAGTGGCAAATATTGTGAATTTCACAGGTCCCCGGGCCACAACACCGACGCATGCCATCATTTAAAGGATGCGATCGAGAAGGATGTAAAATCAGGCAGGCTGGCTCACTTGGTGAAAAACCCAAGAATGGAAGATGAGCAACCGGAATGAGCCTCTGCCAGCAAGAAATACAAAAGAATCTGTGTGGCTGAGGGGGGACGACAAGGGCAGACGTCAAAAAAGAGAAGCGCGCAAATCCACGGAGATTGGCGCGAGCAGCAAGTCATCTTCCCAAGAATCAGGGGAGGCCCTTCAATCAGCAGTCCTCTCGTCATCACCACACACATTGCTCATTACGAAGTGTCAAAAGTCCTGGTGGACACTGGAAGCGAATCTGACATTATGTATGAGCAATGTTTCAGAAAGTTAGACCCGGCAGACCAAGCGCGGCTTGAAATTGTGAACGCACCAATCTGTGGTGTTTCAAATGAAATCATCCATCCCCTAGGTCAGATTCAGTTTGAACTAACTATGGGGGATGATGAGCACAAGCGAGCCGAAGTTGTCAACTTCTTGGTCTTGCCCACCACGTCATGCCACAATATGATCCTGGGTAGGGGAACGATTGCCCAATTTAATGCTGTACCGTCGCCAGTGCACGGCGCATTGGGGTTCCCTACACCAACAGGCGTAACATTTGTTTACCGCGATCATTTGTGCGCAGTGACAAGTACGCCGCGGGAAGGGAGAATGAAACTTCCAATGGCGGACAATGCGCCAGAGAAGTGGATTTTAAACCCAAAATTCCCAGAGCAAACGGTCACAATTGGCGCTACCATTTCAGACGAAACGAGATTGAGAATGAAAAGGTTGCTCACAAAATACACGTCGGTCTTCGCGTGGCAACACTCCGATATGACTGGGGTCCCGCGAGACTTGGCGCAACATTCTCTTAACACGTTCAAGTCGGTGGAGCCAATTGCTCAGAAAAAGAGAATCATGGGGGATGAAAAGGCGAAGGCCATGAATGAGCAAGTTGAGGACCTGTTGCGCGCAAACATCATCCGCCCGATCCGATACCAGACATGGGTAGCCAATCCTGTGATGGTAAAGAAAAGCAACGGGTCATGGAGGATGTGTATTGACTTTAAGGACCTCAACAAAGCATGTCCGAAAGACTGTTACCCCCTCCCAAACATCGACGCAAAGGTGGACTCCGTGGCGCCATTCAAGCTAAAATGTTTCCTGGATGCCTACAAAGGCTATCACCAGATTCAAATGGCACCACAAGACGAAGACAAGACTGCCTTCAGAACCGACAAGGGTGTTTTTTTTACACAAAAATGCCCTTTGGTTTAAAGAATGCGGGCGCCACCTATCAGAGACTTATGGATTCGGTTTTCAGTGAACAAATCGGAAGAAATCTAGAAGTCTACGTTGATGATTTGGTGATCAAGAGCAGGGAGGAGAGACAAATGCTCAAAGACATCGAGGAAACTCTTCAGCGCCTAACGGAGGTTAACATGAAGCTCAACCCGAGCAAATGTACTTTCGGCGCGGAAGAGGGGAAATTTCTTGGTGTAATGGTCACTAAGGATGGTTTCAAGGTGAACCCTGAAAAGGTGGAAGCCATCCTTGACATGCCTTCACCATCCACCATGAAAGAGGTTCAGAAGCTGAATGGTAGATTGGTGTCAATCAACAGGTTCCTAGCGAACCACGCCAGCAAATCTACTCCATTCGTTAACACTTTGAGGAACTGCTTGAAGAAGAGCCAATTCAAGTGGACGCCTGAGGCTGAGCAAGCTTTCAGTGAGATAAAAGAATGTCTCATAAAGCTGCCCGCGCTAACAGCTCCACTTCCTGGCGAAACCCTTACATTGTACCTGTCAGCTGGAGACCGCGCCATCGGCGCAGTATTATTGGTGGATCGCAAGGGGATCCAAACGCCAATATACTATGTGAGTCGGGTGCTGACAGACCCTGAGACGCGCTATTCCATCATGGAAAAGTTAGTTTTGTCACTAACACACGCGTCGCGCAAGCTTCATAGATACTTCAATGGTCATCCTATTGAAGTTCTGACTGGTTACAACATCCAGCAAGTCTTGCGACGCCCCGCGCTCTCCGGAAGGCTGACAAAGTGGGCGCTGGAATTAGGTGAACACACGATCACCTATAAGCCCCGTCCAGCAATAAAGGGTCAAGTTTTAGCGGATTTCATCACGGAAATCCCAGAGGGAAAGATTGAAGAAGCTCAGCGCGAGGTAGACCCTCCGCGAGCAAATGATGAAGAAGATGTTTGGAGGCTATTCACTGATGGAGCCTCCAACAGCGAAGGGTCCGGCGCAGGCCTCAAACTGGTGGACCCTGATAATCATGAATATACTTATGCTATTAGGTTGGACTTCAAGAGTACCAACAATGAGGCTGAGTATGAAGCCCTGCTGGCTGGTCTGCGCATTGCGCGCAAGTTTGGAGTTAAAAGGCTAGAGGCCCATGTTGATTCTTACTTGGTAGCTGCTCAGGTCAACGGCCTTTATGACGCCAAGGAGAACACAATGCCTCTATATCTAGAGCAGGCAAAAAAGCTCGTTGAGCAGTTTGACTTCTTCAGAATCATACACATCTCGCGCAGCGAAAATAAGTCTGCTGACGCGTTGAGTAAGATGGCATCAACTAATTTTGATCACTTTGGCAAAGATGTCAGGGTGGAAGTGATGAGCAACCCGTCAGTGCAAACGCAATCTGTCCTTGTAATTCATACAACCCCTTCATCCTGGATAACTCCAATAATGGAATTCCTGAAGGAGGGGAAGTTACCGGACGATCGCGCACAGGCGAGAAAGATAAGACACAAGGCGCAGAACTATGAACTACTTGATGGTACGTTATATCGACGCTCTTATCTTGGACCGCTCATGAAATGCCTGGATGCTGAAGAAGCAAGCTATGTGATTAGGGAGATTCACGAAGGAATCTGCGGAATACACGCTGGCCCGCGCATGGTGGTTGCCAAGGCAATGAGCTCAGGCTACTATTGGCCAGGCATGTACTTGGATGCGCTAAAAGAAATCCAAAAATGCAAGGCATGTCAGAGCTACGCGCCAAACACCATGCGGCCAAAGAACAACTTGATTCCAGTGACCTCCGCATGGCCTTTCCACAAATGGGCCATTGATATTGTGGGGCCCCTGCCGCAAGCGCAAGGGCGAGTGAAATTTTTGGTAGTGGCGGTAGACTATTTCACAAAATGGGTTGAGGCCAAGCCACTAGCAAAAATCACAGCTGAGGCGATGAAGCAATTTATCTGGAGCCACATCATTTGCCGTTTTGGCCTTCCTATGGAAATTGTGAGCCACAATGGCAAACAATTCACTGACAGGAAGATATCCAGCTGGCTCAAAGAATTGCACATCAACCAAATCTTCACTTCGGTCTACCACCCTCAGGGGAATGGCCAAGTGGAGCGCGCGAATCAAAGTTTGTTAAATGGGCTGAAGAAAAGGTTGGAGGGAGAATCCCATTCTTGGGTCGAAGAGTTACCTAATGTCCTGTGGGCGCACAGGACATTAAGCAAAACTAGCAATGGCGAATCCCCGTTCAGCCTAACCTATGGGACAGAGGCTATGATCCTAGCAGAAATTGGATGCCCATCCCATAGGGTACTCATGATGAGCAAGACTGATAACGAGCGCGAAAGAAGGTTAGATCTCAACTTGCTTGAAGGGCGCAGAGAAGCGGCTATCATCAGTGAGCCAAATACAAGAAAAAGCTGGAAAAATATTATAATCAGCGCGTTAGAGAATGCCACTTCAAGAAAAATGATTTTGTCCTTCGAAGCAATGAAGCTAGCCGCGCAATACCCCCAGGAAAAATGTCCCCCAATTGGGAAGGACCTTATCAAATCTCAGAAGAATTGGGGAAAGGCGCGTATGCTTTAAAAGATTTGAATGGAAAAAAGATACCGCGCGCGTGGAACGCAGCACAGCTTAGAAAATGCTTCATATAAAAATTCAAATATGTAATCAAGGCTTTTAAGCCATCATGAATGATGATTCGCGCTATCTTTCAATATTTGTTCTATTACCTTTGCATACATGTTTCACACTTCCTTTATTAATTCGGAGCAATATGACAACACTATATTGACTTCAAAACAAAATAAAACGAAGTAAAACATACATGCGCGAGCCTTAGCTCAAACGCGTTAACGAGTCTTAACTCTAAAACGTCAGGGCCTTAGCCCAAACCTACGAGCCTTAGCTCAACACGTTAACGAGTCTTAACTCTAAAAACGTCAGGGCCTTAGCCCAAAACAAAGAGCCTTAGCTCAAAACACTCACAAACATCCATCTTACATCCTGCGCAGCCTGATCATAAAAATCCCTAAACACAACTAAGGCAAAGTACATGCCAAATCATAGTTGTTAAGGTCTCAGGTCGAGGTCGCGCGTGGAATCATAGTGGATATCTGAGTAACACATGCTGACATGTAATGGCTAAAACTCATACTTCCATATAAAAAACGCGCGACAACGACGCGCAAAAAAGGAATTGTGAAAAGTCATCGCGCATGTCAGCATAAACAAGATACAGAGAAACCACTTACAAAATAGGACTATGGTTAAGTGAATAATTTCCTTACAACCTTGTTCTTATTTTAACGTGCAAGCATATCTTATATCTATACAAGCAAACATGAAGAGATGAATGGAAATGCGCAAGATGTGAAAAAGGGAAAACAAATTTCATTCCATAGCATTGAAATTTACAAGTGTGATGAGTTACAAATTACAAGTATAACAAAAAACAAAAAAAAAAAAAAATTAGAAAAATGAAGGGCTTCTCAAGTCTCCACGTCGACGTCAGCCACTTCATCACCCTCATCATCTCCCGCAGCATCTGGCGCGGCCCGCTCCTCATCTCCAAACTGACTATAGTCAAGTTCTTCCTCCTCAATGGAGTCTTCTATCACGACGGTGTCAGGAGCAGATTCTTTCGCCGCACCAGAGCCGCTGGCAGGGGCAACATCCCCCGCGCCACCATCATCGCCACCAGCCCTCTCGCATTCATCGAGCAACTTCTTTAGCGCGCCGAGGTCGGGCTGGTCAGCAAGCGCAGCTATCTGCAAATCATTAGAAAAGTATTGAGTACAAAACACTTGGAAAATTAATCAAGAAAAACTCATTAAGGTCAAGGTACCTGCATAAGGATGGGGATGGGAGTATTCATATACTTCTCCCCCACCGCGGCCATGTCCGCGCAGGCCGCGTCGCTCTTGTAAGGGTACTCGGATGGGTTCTTCTTCAACATGCCATATTCATACCCATCCGTAAACCCTTCAGCTCGACCCACCAAGCGCGCGGCAGCATTGCAGTCCATCACAAGGGCCTGAAACTCGGCAGAATATTTCATCGCCAAAGCGCAACGAGTCATGCCCTGTGACACCAGCCATTGGCGATCCTGCGCGAGGCCAGCAACAGACGTCTCGAGGGCAGGAACCTGGGAGTTTAATAACTCAACAGTTTCCTTGGTCTTTTTTAGCTCCTCTTTATCAGACGCTGCTGCCGCCAAAATTTTTTCTTTCTCCGCCTGCGCAGCATCAAGTGCTTCCTGGCTAGACGCTGCCGTCGCCAAGGCCTCATCTCTATCGGCCTGCGCGGCCGCCAACTCCTTCTTCGGGCGCGCAACCTCACTCTCCAGCGATGATTTCTCAGTGATACTCTGGACGATAGCTTGGTCACGCGCCTCCGCCTGCAGTTCCAAGACACGCACTCTCCGCGCGTACTTGGCAACTTCGGCCTCCGCCACCTGCTGCTTCTCCTGCGCAGCTTGGAGCTCATGCCCGCGCTTAATAAAGGCGGTGTTGGCACTTGCTCGGTTTTCGCTGAGCTCCGCCTGGAGTTTCTCAGCTCGTGCGCGAGCATCAGAAAGGTTCCAGGCAGCCACCTTAGCCTCTCGCTGGGCTTCCACAAGACCATCGCGTACTTTAATATAATCACGATGAAGCTCTTGGGAAGCAGCAAAGAAAGCCGACCCAGCGAAAATATGGTCATTCAGCAAGTCCGCCCGGGTGCGCTCCTCCTGATACCTCCTTTCAGTAGGAGGCACGGCATGAGCCCAGAAGTCCTCGCATACGCCCATGGATTGGAAGGAACTGTCTTCATTAATATTCCATCTCGGGCGGTAAACGTGGTCACCTTCCTGCAAAACACAAGAAATGTTCTAAGTCATAAAACATACTTATATGGAGGTACGCGCAGCGGAGCAACAAATTAAAACATACCTGCGGGGATGAAGCAGAAAAGTCAGCGCCAGCCCCACCAGAAGTCTGCGCTGCGAAGTCTTGTGGCATTGCAGGGCTGGCGCGGTCTCCCAAGGAGTCTTCAGCTTGAGCCCCCTCATCCTCCTCATCTTCTTCAATAGGCCTCTTCTCCTGCGACCTGGAGGGCTCCAAACCAGTCTCGCGGGGAGGGCTGCGTGTAGGAGGAGGCGAGGGAGGTTTCGACGCCGCCAGTTCGGCGCGCAATACGGCTTCCTGCTCCTTGGTAATCCCAATAAGGGGAGACTCAGCACTAGCAGGAGCAGGAGCAGAACCAGCGGCGCCGGCAACGGCGCCAGGAGTGTCACCAGCAGGTTGTACGCCAGCTACAACTCCTATGAACAAATCAACAACAAAAAATGGTTTATGACTTGATCAAAACAAAAAATTCAGAAGACAAATGCGCAAAACATACCTTGGCGCAATTCTGTTCGCGCGGCGAACATCGCCATAAAGTTCATTCTACCCTTTTCTGAGGGTAGAACAGGGGACTTCGAAGCAGCCCCCGGCGCAGCCTCAGCACCTTGTTGCGCCTGCGGCTGATCTGCTACCGTCGCCGGTCCTGCAAACATTCAAAGGAGCAAAGGTTTAATAATAATTCAATCAGATGAAGATAAGCAAAGTATACCTGTCGCAGGCGCGGCACTGCTTCTCTCTTCAGCCGCGCGAACGGAGGAGGTGACGCCACCATACCTCAAGTGGACAGGAGGTCTGCCCACTCTCACAGGCAGGGAAGCTAAAGAAACCTTGGTGGTAAACACCTGGGTTTCCTTAGGTCCCTTCGTTTGAGCATGGGGATGAGCGACAGGGGTGTCATCTTTCTTCTGTTTCTTACTGGCCCCTGCGTCAGATTTCCCCTTAGCTTTGCGTTTTAGTAGGGGCGCCTCCTCTTCCTCCTCCTCCTCTTCCGCGAGCTCCATCTCGTAGTTTTCGAGCGCATCTGCAAATACAAGCAACAGAACTGTTAATAAACTTTGGTATTCTAAAGGAATAAGCATAAGTGCGAAGGCTTACCAGGCGCGTCGCTATCAAAGTCAAATTCCAGATCCACAGGGATGAACATGTCATCGAAGCGATCTGGGAAGCCCACCTCCCCAGCGCCCAGCGGGATGGAGCCACCCTCCACTTGATCGTCGTAGGCGGCGTGGAAAAACTCCTTGGTTACTGCGCAAAAACAAGACAAATAATATCAGCAAGGGCAAATTCTATTAGCGCGGAAATAAAGCAATGCGATAACTTACGCAAGCCGTCCACTTGGATGACAGGCTCCAACGCGCTGTCGGCCCTCAGCCTACTCATGCCGACCCCACCAGCGCCTCCTCGCGAATTTTCTTGGCGGGGGATGGTTCGGCGGTCAGTTTCTTAACCTAGGCGCCGGTTGGGTTCTTAATAACATCCGCATCCGCGGGCGCAGAATCGATCGCGCGCATCGTCATGCGGATGGGGATTACACCAGCCCTGATGTAGAAGAACCTCTCAGACCAGTCATGAAGGCTCTTGAATGACACGGTGCTGCACTTAACCTTCTGACTGCGAGGAATAAAGGAGATCCAAGAATCTTGGATCTTGGGCTTGTAAAAAAATTGAAAGCGCCGAGGGGTGGGCTCCTCGCGCTGTGATTTGCACATGAACTCGAAATGAGTCATGCGCACAAGTCCAAACAGATGGACTTGGGATATATGAATCCCGAAAAACCGTAACACCGCGCCTACAAACCTTGTCATCGGAAGACGAAGGTTGCAGTGGGTGAAAAAATGGGTGTACAGTGAAATATAGCCGGGAGGCGGGTCCGCCGCCGTTTGCCCGGCCACAGGTAACATGCAGCCAAACACAGGGAGAAAACCCTGTGACGAGATGAGGCTGTCGAGATCGGCCTGCCTCAATTTGCAGGGGATTTCATTCCACCTTTTCGTGGCCTTGGTCCTCCCTACTTCCTCCGATGTGGTCTCAACAACCCTCTTCCCCTTGCCCTTTTGCTTCAATGTCGACATCACCACAGATTTCACACGGCGTCTTCGAGAGGCAACAGAGGTGATTGAGGGGTTAGAGGAGTCTGAGCTATCAGACATACAATAACAACAGCAACAGATAACAGGGTATTTGGAAGCAATAACCAGAAAATCGGAGAGACAGAAGCTTTTGAATACACAACAATGAAGATGAAGATAAAAATTTTTTCCTAAGGGCCTGCTTTTATAGGCCCAGGAGAAAGAAAATTGGCAACTGAACGGATTTCACGCGCCCCCACTCGCAGGTGTAAGCCAACACGGGCGCGGCACGTGTCCCTAACACTGTTGAGGGGACATAAAAACGTCACGGAACTGCCACGGAGCAGAGACGCGCCCCCACTCGCAGGTGCAAACCATTGAGAGCGCGACACGTGTTTCAGACAGCTGTGCGAGGGGACATGAAAGGCAACTGTAGCACCTCGAGCACACGAAACGTCTGACACGTTTCCGGCGCACGTCACCACCAACCAACCACGTCTTTGGACCCTTCGTTTCAACCAAATGGATAGAACTTCGCGCAACGATGGAAACAATCAAGAAAACGACAAAACCCCATTAAAAGGCCAAATCAGTAAGTCTAATATCTATCTTACCGCGCTCGCGCGAGATAAGACACACATTAGACTGGGGGGGCTTGAAGAGGTATGTACCCGCCTCAACATCGAGCGGGGCGGGTCAACCCACAAGATATATACAAGACATTAGAAATCAAAGATATTATCAAGGCACAAAGCCAAAACTTATGCTCAAGCATCACATGCTTGCACATATCACATATGCTCAAGCATCACATATGCTCACGCATCACATGTGCTCATGCATCACATATGCTCGCGCGTATCACATGCTCACGCATCATATATGCTTATGCATATCACATCGTGCGTGGCGCATCCGCGCGCGGCGCATATCACATGCTCGCGCATCATACATGCCCACCCATATCACAGTTGCGCATGGCACAGCTGCGCGTAGGGCATCCGCGCGTGACGCGTATTACATGCTTGTGCGTATCACATCTGCGCATGAAATATCTGCGCGTGAGAATAAAGAGAAGACCTCGCGCATCCTCAGGATGGGCGCATATCACACATGCACATAATCAACCTCGTCCTTATCCAAATCAGGATTAGGGCAACCTTGATTGTGCACGTCAGACAACCTTCCAGAAGGCATCTTTTTAAGGAATAAGGATATGCTGATGTTGACAGCTGCTAAATGAAAGGTGGACAGCTCAGCATGACTCATGGGTTACCACGTGATCATAACCAATGAAAAAGCACCTGGTGTCTCCAGGGACACGTGGCGTAAATCGATTGGAGGAGGCCAACAAAACCCTAATTTGGTCTCAGCTCAATCAGTGGAAACCCTAGCACTATAAATACATCATAACGTACACAGTTACAGACACATTGATTCACATTGAAGCATATTCAATCACATAATCATACAGAGTAACATACAGTATTCAGCTATTAAGCAATACTCTCCAAATTCCCTCACTCTCATATTATCATCTTCTTCTACATATACTTATTCTCACGCCGGAGGGTTACCCCAAAGAGGACCCCTCTGTCCCTTTCTGAGGGGTAAGTAACGGCGCTGTTCATTTTTGTAGGTGGAAGAACACAGATCCAGAAGAACCATCGGTGAAATAGTATAATCACACCCGAGGAAAGTAGATCTGCTACCAGTGAGTAGATCCACGTTTCTTCAGGTGTGATTATACTATTTCACCGATGGTTCTTCTGGATCTGTGTTCTTCCACCTACAAAAATGAACAGCGCCGTTACTTACCCCTCAGAAAGGGACAGAGGGGTCCTCTTTGGGGTAACCCTCCGGCGTGAGAATAAGTATATGTAGAAGAAGATGATAATATGAGAGTGAGGGAATTTGGAGAGTATTGCTTAATAGCTGAATACTGTATGTTACTCTGTATGATTATGTGATTGAATATGCTTCAATGTGAATCAATGTGTCTGTAACTGTGTACGTTATGATGTATTTATAGTGCTAGGGTTTCCACTGATTGAGCTGAGACCAAATTAGGGTTTTGTTGGCCTCCTCCAATCGATTTGCGCCACGTGTCCCTGGAGACACCTGGTGCTTTTTCATTGGTTATGATCACGTGGTAACCCATGAGTCATGCTGAGCTGTCCACCTTTCATTTAGCAGCTGTTAACATCAGCATATCCTTATTCCTTAAAAAGATGCCTTCTGGAAGGTTGTCTGACGTGCACAATCAAGGTTGCCCTAATCCTGATTTGGATAAGGACGAGGTTGATTATGTGCATGTGTGATATGCGCCCATCCTGAGGATGCGCGAGGTCTTCTCTTTATTCTCACGCGCAGATATTTCATGCGCAGATGTGATACGCACAAGCATGTAATACGCGTCACGCGCGGATGCCCCACGCGCAGCTGTGCCATGCGCAACTGTGATATGGGTGGGCATGTATGATGCGCGAGCATGTGATATGCGCCGCGCGCGGATGCGCCACGCACGATGTGATATGCATAAGCATATATGATGCGTGAGCATGTGATACGCGCGAGCATATGTGATGCATGAGCACATGTGATGCGTGAGCATATGTGATGCTTGAGCATATGTGATATGTGCAAGCATGTGATGCTTGAGCATAAGTTTTGGCTTTGTGCCTTGATAATATCTTTGATTTCTAATGTCTTGTATATATCTTGTGGGTTGACCCGCCCCGCTCGATGTTGAGGCGGGTACATACCTCTTCAGAGTGTTAACATATATCTTTTGGTTTTGGTATTTATTTGTTTTGCGCGATATCGAGTATGCCATTTTGGCTTATTTTATTTTCTGTATTTATTTATTTAATTTTTCATGTCTTTCGTCTGGTTATCACCAGTTCTTTTTCAAGTTTTGTTATCTTTGTTTTCTTTTTGTTAAATAAAATCATTTGGCGAAATTATTATTTTTGTTTAATTTTGACACCGTAGCTGATCTAAGCGATACCAGCCGAATTTGCATTGACTCGTTGCTGAAATGCCTGTGTTTTTTGTATTTCTTTTTAATTCAAATATGTTAATTAGACGAAATTATGTTTTTAGATTATTTCCGGTAGCGTCACGAACCAACCCGACAACAACTAAATTTGTGTCGCTTTTATCATAAGATGTACGTATGCCAATAGTGTTTCAGTCGTTTGCATATTTATTTCTTCAATTTAGTGTTGGTATCGTGGCGAACTTAATCGATACAACTTAATCTAATTCTTTAGGACATAATATGTCCTAAAATGGTCTATTAAGACATGTTTTCTATTTTTATCCATTATCATCTAGCATGACCAAGTATACACTAAATTTAACACTTCAAGACCTCCGTGACCATTATTGTGCGTTACATAGCTTGCTATACACACATTATAACTCCTTAATAACTAATATGCCATAACTATAAGTAAAAAATGCACTTATATTATAACTAAGCATCTATCAATTTTGAAGTTTGTAAGAACTAAAAAGAGTTCATATTCTTATACAACTCGGGAGTTATTAATTTTTCTACAATACAAGTTTTATTTGGAGAATTCATAAAAAACTATTTCCCGCCCCTAATTTTCACTTTTCCTTCCCCCACCATGAAATTTAAAAATCGGCAAACATGTATCTGACTATCTCCACTCTCTAGCTTTCGATATGTTCAAGAGTGAAACTTCTACGCCCTTACGAACCGCCGTACCAATCATCCACCAAATCACACCACCGCAGCCACCATCGCACCACCTCATCACCGTCGCACGAGCTCCATCAATATCGTCTTCGCACTTGCATCAACATCACCGTCATAATAACCACTGTCACACCACTCCCGTCACATCGGTGGAAATTGTTCTATAGGTCTGTTCAATCTATTTTCCGATTTATTTAATTGATTTCACGTTTTTTGTTTAGTTTGGGTTAAACCTTCCTGTTTATCTGAACTTGTAATTTCACAAATTAGATATTGGGTTAGCTTTAAATTATTTTATTTTATTTTTTGGTTTTCTTGCATTTTCTATGTATTAACTTCAAGGGTTAGGTTTATGATCTCTATTTTGGGTTTTAATAGCTTTACTTTAATATTTTCCTAGTATTAACTTCATAGTTATTTTAGCATTAGACTTTTGCAAAGGTGAAGGATCGGGCCATTAATTTGCTAACCAATCAAGGTGAAAATGGACGTAGATGGTTAAAATTGGTTGGTCAGAGAAGAATCGGTCAATAATGTCAATTTTATCCCAACAACTTTTAGGCGTTTATAAATATGAAAGAAATTCCAAAGGCGAGTCGTGGTGGGAAACATGGCTGGAAGTTCATCACGAAGATGGATGTAGGTTATTTAATTGTATAAAATACTTAATTTGAGTATTGTTTTTTTTTTTTATCATATTGAGGTTTTTCGTTAAGCACAGTAATATAGCAAGGAAAGAAAGAAATGCACAAAAGCAAGAAAAATCAGGCACATTAATGTTGGATGGTATGGCAACTGGTATGTACATTCTCCTTTTATAAAGATTGCACTTTTTGGGTTTCAAGGTGTATTTCTATTGCAGAAACTCGGTCTTATCATCGCTCTCTCTGTCGAAGCTTGGTATAATGTGTTGACTTCTTTTTTATGTTTCTTCATTCCGTTTCTAACAATGTTATAACAAATAATTAGCTAATGCATATTTGAGATATATTTTTATTGTAATTTACAAATTAAACATATGTTTCTCTAGCATGTTTCTAAAGTCTATGAACAAGAAATTCTAATGCAGTCAAAAATCACAAAGATGGCCAAGTTGTTGCACATAGGACTCACAATTACTCCTATGCTACAAAGGTATGTATGTTAACCAAATTTTATTCATAGTTCATGTAACACTATTTATTAAAAGTTACAATTTTGTTTCTTTTAGGTGCAGTATCAATCCTATCAATTCAACAAATTTATTGTGAGTCTGTACATTCAAATAATAATGTATTTATTCTAATATACTATTTGCTATTTTTCAGAGCTACAAAAAGCTAAAACATAATTATGTCCGACAATTGATGGTAGCAACAAAAATAAAGGGCGGAAGACATTAACGTGTTAGGTTGGAGATATTCTATTTATGGAATAGACACTAGAAAAAAAATCTAGTGGTTGCATTTGTAAACACCAAAGGATATCATCGTATTGTATTGTGTTTGGATAACTTGATATATATATGGTTTGACCAATTATTTGGTTTAAAATGACATGGTGTTTGAGATTTTTTGTATGTTAATTAAAGGAATATATTAATGACAAACATGTTGTGGTATCAAGGACTAATTCGTAGTCATTAAAATGTCTTACTTAGGACTGAATTAGAAAATAGTCGCGAACCCAAATGGAATGTATTTAGGACAAAATATAATTAATTTGTAGGACTGTTAATCAGTCTCTAATAGGGGTGTTCAAAAAGCTCGTGGCTCGCTCGAAAACAGCTTGAAAAAAGCTCGGCTCGAAAAAGTTCGATTCTAAATGAGCTCGGCTCGACTCGGCTCGATTTCTGAACGAGCCGAGCTAGAGCCAGGTTCAGCTCGGCTCGTGGCTCGGTTTTGGCTCGACTCGTTAGCTCGGCTCGTTGGCTCGTTTAGATTAAACCCTAAATTTTAATATCTATATATAATAATATCATACTTACACATATATTATGTCACTCGATACCTAAAACTTTATAAAAGAATAACGGAAATAAAACATATAAAGTTCTAATTATTAATTTTTTATAATATGTATGTAAAAATAATATTTTTTTATATTTTATATTTCAAAATTTATAAAATAAAAAATTTAAAAATTAAAAATTAAAAAATTAAAAAAATTTAAAGGAGACTGGCTCGACGAGCTCGAGCTCGGCTCGAGCTTTAAACGAGCCGAGCTCGAGCTCGATTTTTTAGCTCGATAAAGAAAACGAGCCGAGCTCGAGCCAGCTCGATTAAGTTCGAGCCCGAGCTCGAGCACACTCAGGCTCGGCTCGACTTGGCTCGTTTACAGCCCTAGTCTCCAATGAAACATTTAGAGACTAAAATATTATAGTATGTGAGACTTACATTTAGTCACAAAATCAAGTATTAGGGACTGAAATAACATGGTATCACGGGACAAATTGAGGACTGACTTTTTATGTATCGGAGACTAACTGTTAGTCTTTGTTAGTGTCATACAATGGGGACTGATTTTTAGTTACTATAACCACTATCTAGGACTAGGTATCTGTCACTGGTCGGGAACTAGCAAATCAGTCCTCAATAAGCATTAGGTACTGATTATGAAGTATCAGAGACTAGTTTTTCAGTCCCAGAAACTAATCTTTTTTGTAGTGGCGAGCCAAGCCTAACTCGTTATAGACCTTGATTATACAAGCAAGATAAAAGTCCCTAGTTGTATATCGAAGCTAACCATAGCCTAACAACATCAAAAGGTACTTTCTTTACATATAATTATCTCATTTTTAAGAACGTTTTGCCCTAAGACTTAGCCCTAGAGAAAATCGGGTATTGTTGGGCCATAAAAAACGTAAAATTGATGTTAAAGTGGGCTTAATATACTTACGGGTATATACGGTTCACTTAGAAACCCTAGATCTAGCTTAAATATGTTTAAAACAATAAATGTTCAAGCTTTATGGATAACACATACTAGATCTTAGTCAATGATAGAAATGAAAATGTTTAAGGAATGATATAACACTAGAATATGAGAATGGATGTTAAAATATGTAGTAATAATGATATTAGAAGCATACAGACCCAACAGTGGGTGTATTCAAATGAAGGGGTGTATTCGAATGGGGTGCATTCGAATGAAAGAAAGAAAAGAAAGAATGAAGGAAGGAAAGAGGCTGAAACCTTAGATTCGAATACAAGGGTGTTCGAGTAAAAGTGAACCATTCGAGTACAAAGGTATTCAAATAACAAGGGTATTCGAATACAAGGGTGCTCGAGTAAAAGTGGACCATTCACATACAATGTCATTCTCATACAATGTCCTTCGCATACAAATATGTATTCGAATACAAGGGTATTCGAATGGAAAGGGGACACTAGATTAGAATAGCCCAAACTTAGAATTTTCTGACGAACGTTTAGTAAAGAACAGTTAATGAAAATAAAATTTTTTCAAGCTAACCTGGTAGCTTAACCCCAGCCAGGGGCTCTGTCTCTTGGACCCGCTAAGGGCTGCCGTCCTTAGAACCCCGCTGCCAGGGGCACTGCCCCAGGATTCCTGTCCATTAAGGGTTTATATAACTAGAGATACGATATGGATATGACTAGTTAATTGATACTTTAATTGTTATACAGTTAGCCGAGCCCAATTAAAGAAAGGAATTACTATTAACTCAGAAAGAAACAGGATCCAGGTGAGTTTCTAGCCCCATTTCCTTGTTATGTTTTCAGGGCATGTGCATACTCAATGTGATTAGTTAATACACTTACATTGAGTGGTAAGTGTATGGTGTGTTAATATGTTATGAATGATGTATGATATGTAAATATGTTGTGAATGTTGTATGTATGATGTGTAAATGATTTAGATATGACTTAAAAATAAAAGTAGTAGAATGAATGTATGATGGTATGTTAGCATGGAAGGAAGGTACAAGACCCTAATAATATCCGAGGATGGGGGCATCGGACCCAAATAATATCCGAAGATGGAGGGTACCGGAACCTAATAATATCCGAGGAAGAAGGGAAACCGGAACCTAATAATATTCGAGGATGGAGGGTACCGGACCCTAACAATATCCGAGGTATGTAGGGCAAAATGCATGTAAGGTTAGTTATGAATGTATTGTGTATGTTAAAGAAAGAAAATACGAAAGAATGAAAGTCTGTATGTGGAAGGATGATGAACAAGTTAAGATGTACATACCTTCGGGTATGTATGCAAGTATGTGAATGTATTGTATGTTGTTTGTTTAACTAGAACTCACTCAGCGTAGCTGACTTTTAGTATGCACACAGGTGAGTATGATGAGACAGCTGGCTTGAGGAGGGCACATGGCAGAAGAATAAGAAGCTGGCATCCGAAGACTTATGATGTATTTATGAAAGATGTTTTATAATGAAAGACAAAAGATGTTTGTTTAAGTCAAGTGTTTGATTGATGTGAAATGTTTATTGAAAGATTTATATTCCGCGAAAGTTTTAATTAACTCTGATATTTCGAACTGTGTTTATAAGTAAATCCAACGCCGAAGTAGGGCACCGGGACCGGGGCCTTACACTTTGTGACATAAAATCTTAATAGGAAACCAATGCAGTTGAATACTTACATCACATAGCATGATCACCCAATTCACTCCAATCATGAAATAACATTTGATCATAGTAGAACCAAATTCCCTAATATTCATAATGAACTAATTTAAGAAACCATTACAACAGTTACGACCACAACATTAATTCATAACAAATCTTCACCACTTACAACATAGCTAATTAAGCAACTACCATGATACATATTACAAAAGTTCGCACAATCATACTTTAGACCAACCAGACAAAGAGATAGAAGCATCACATCAGACGCCTCTTGCGCCATTATAAACATAAAATTTTGAAGCACATATAAACATCCCAAATGCGCCTACACCGATTACAGCAAGAAGGTAATAAAAGGGATCAATATGCCCTTGATTCAAGTTATCAGATATCCAACCATCCTGACCATTTCTGCTTGTTCTTTTCTCAACGACTAAGATTATAAAACCGCTCAGAAAGCTACCAATTCCGATAATACTAAGGTTAAGTGCCGAACCTATACTTTTCAAATCACTAGGCATTTGGTCTTAAAAGAATTCTTGCATACCCACATTTGTAAACACATTATCAGCTCCAGCTAATTTATATTGAAGTGATAACCACCATATCTTCATTGGGACCGTTGCACTTTGATAGTCAACTAATCCATACTCATGAGCCTTCTTGAGTCTTTTTGACTCAATGATCACTGCAACGACCATTGTGAAAGTAGATAGGAAGATACCGATTCCAATTCTTTAAAGCATTGTTATGCCAGAAGGTATGCTTGTAACAGTTCTAGTTACAGGAACTAAAGTGGTGTCATAGATGGGAATGGGTATGACAGCCGAGAGGCCGATGAAAGATAGTAGAGTGCCTGGTGGAATCTTAAAGGTTGACCCGATTGACCGGTCCATGTTGGCCCTTGTTTGGTGAAGAACGTGGAAGTTTGAGCATATATAATTCCATACCCTAAACAACTAAACCATATTGGAATTAGTCTAAAAAACGCCTTCGCTTCTTCCACCTCATCAGCACTACAAACGAGTCCATCTTCGCTACAGGAAACCAAAGCTATGTTGAGAAATTTTTCATTAACCCAATATTAACAAGATAATTGCTGAAAATATTGATGAGGAATTCTTGCTGAAGCTTCCACTTATGCAGAGATTACTAACAACTTAACTCTCCTATTCCGAACAGCTTATACAAACACGCGACCGATTCGCCAAACGCGTTTTTTTAATGGGTTTTATCACCCAACCGATAAGTCGTGGTTCCAAACAAGAATATTAAGAGTGAAAAACCCATGATAACACAAGGAATCCCAAATCCAATAACCCAACTAAGTTTATCTTGAATTTAACTAACAACAAATATTTCAACAGTAGAGCCACCACACAATCCACAAAACCACCATTTGAAGAATGAGCTTTTGGATTTGAGTTCTTCCGGGTCATCTGCAGAAAACTGGTCAGCCCCAAAAGCTTGCACACTAGGCTTGTTCCCACCTTGAGCAAATGCCACGAGATATAAAGATATGAAAAAAGATGATAACTTGAATCTTAGGAGAAGATCATGAAATCAAAGTTGAAAAGGCAAGACATGCAAGTGCCTGTTTCAATCCAATTTGCTTAATATAATTGGTGATCATTAAAATCTTAAACTGAATGTATATGGAAAGATGCAAACCAGAATATAGACCAAAGAAGCAACTATAACAGTTAGGTATCGACCGATAAAAGCAGCGTCGGCTATGAAAGCTCCAACAAGGGGAAGAAGCAATGCCTTTCCGTACCAAATGTTGACGTTCTCCACCGTTGTTGCCATCGATTTCCCTAACCGTCCTGTCAAGTAAGTGATCAAATTTGAACTAACTCCATAATATGAAAATCTCTCCGTCATTTCCACCACTGCATATAACATTAAAATGTTGAAAGGGTTATACTAAAGACTAAAGTGAGTGTATCTTTTAGAGGTTTAACCTTTAATATTACCTATGATGAAACATGCAGATCGCTAACAGCCGGATTTGGACTTGAGGACTGGACGGCTTTTGAAGTCAACGGCGCCATTTACGAATTTGTTGTCATCCATGACAATGTTACGTACGATCTCAGTCTAAAGGAAACTTTAATCTGATTAGTAGAATATGATCAATTAACTAATGCATGCTCCTAACATTTAATCTACAAATGCTCCTACTCCACTTGTTTATTTATTTATTTTATCTTAAGTTAAATAAAATAAAATTGAAAAGATATTAAAAAAAAGTTGATTGGTTATATATGGATAACGAATGGGGTTATATTTATAACGAATTACTTCACTTCGTTACCACTCTAATTCGCTTCCGCCACTCTGCAACGAATGACCCTAATTTGTCATCCATCATGTAACGAATTAAGCACGAATCTCTTCTAATTCGTTATTACTTCGTGTCAAGTCTTAACGAATTACTGATTCGTTTGCCACGTGTTACGAATGAGATAACAAAAATTAGCTAATTCGTTAATTCAAAATTAGCGAATTAGTAGATTCGTTTCTTGGAAAATGTGCAAATTCGTTGTATATAGGGAACAGTGAAGAACGAATCGTCTTCATTCGTTCATTCACTATTTCATCTCCCTTAACCAAACTCTCGCAAAATTTTCCAGAAATCTTGATCACCACGAAACCCGTTTTGTTCATCAATCTAGATTTGTAAGGTATAAAGGATCATAACGCAATGATTTGCGTCAATTAAGATCAACATTTGAGGGGTTTTTTAATCAGTTTTATATGTCGATTTGAACCTTTAAGCTAATCAAAATTAACCTAACATGTATTGGGTTTTAGTCAAATGGGTTTCACAGATCAATTGTCGATGTATTTCCGAACTGATTTGAGCTTATTGTAGATCAATACATCGTCGAACATGGTGTAATTAGATCTGGTCTGCATGTTTGACTTTCCTAGTTCTTGTGAATTTTGACTTGGACTTTACAGAGTCAAATTCGTTAATTATGGTGTTAATTCATTATCTTTTAATGAGTGGACACTAATTCGTCATGATTGAATAACGAATCACCCACTTCGTGATTTCAATAACGAATTACCTTTTGATTCGTTATCCTTATAGGATTAATTCGTTATACCTACTTCGTGGTTTTGCATTGATGACGAATTAAGTAATTCATTATAATGAATCAGTCTAGGATTTCTAACGAATTATTCTTAGAATTATTTTGAAATTTCAAATTTAATTTATATTATTTGTTTTTCGTTTTACTAAGTCTCGCGTTTATATATTTTCAGTTATGCCTGACGAGATTGTTCAGGATCTGCAGGTGAGCAACAACCTGTACAACAACAACAAGTACCGGATGTTCATTTGTTACAGTTCGACAAGAAGCATAATATATGTGCTTTTGTCTGAACGAATTTTTCTGACGAGGATTTATTTGGAGATTTGCTGGCATTCATTAGACGTTATCGGATACATTATGTTGTGACTGCTAAGCCGAGTGTTCACTTTAGTATTATTCACCTGGAACTCGGCACGTTACATTGAGTCCGAGAACCACATAGTTGCTGAGATTAACGGGCAGTATATTATTATTACTTCTGAGGTGATAACACGGGTGTTGAAATTTTGTGACAATAAGGACAACCCAAGTGAGTTCGATAAGGAGTTGATCTGTGGTCTGTTCGGTCGAGTGTTGTATGCCGGAGAACTTGACAAGTCCATGTATAACAAGCCGTACTTGTGTCCCACATACAAGTACTTATTACATGTTCGAATTCATTGCCTTGGTGGACGGAAGGGCGGTTTCGACGAGTGCCCTGTCATGCTCCAGTATGCATTTGTCGCGTTGATATTGAACAAACCGTTCAATTTCTCAGAGATGATCTTCTATCATCTCAAAGAGAATTGCCTCGTCAAGAATCGACGTGGTAAATTTCTGATATATCCACGATTTATTCAATTAATCTTTCAAAGAGAACGATGTGCTGAATATGGAACATATGACAACTGATACTGTCAAATGGATGAAGTCGTATAGGCAAGATCCTCATCCAAGGTCCAAGCGCTTGATTGGTCATTAATCTGATCCAGAATACGAATGTCCTTCTGATGATCGTTGGATCCATGATGACTCGGATTTTGAATGTGAAGACGGTCCAGGTGGGAACGAAGGTGATAATGATGATGGTGACGATGGTGATGAATGTGGAGATGATACTCAACGACGTGCGGGAGTTGAGGCAGTAATTGTTCAAGCTGCTCAACGAAAGCGGAAAGGGAAAGAGGTGGCTACTGATGCACCGTCTAAACGTCGTGTGATTCAAGGTGCTAGAGTATCTTTTGGACCTCAGATTCCAAGGTCGTCTGCTACTCAACGCCTGGTGGTGCCGCTTACTACCAGCACCACGGTTCTTACATTGATGACGACTCAGGTTGCGGATCCAAGGCTTGGTATGATTCCTCAATTTGTCTTATCTGAGATACCAAGGCCTCCTTCTACTTCGTCGGTGAACCTTTCAATTCCGACCATGATGCCGACTCTTCCAATGGATGTCTCATTTATGAGAATTAGTCATCCTCAAGGTCCAGTGCAGCTGATACCCCAGTCATTCCATGCCATGCCCGCGAAAAATCAGATGAAGATGCTCTTGAGTTTGATTCATTTATATGAGAATCAAATGACAGCTAACCGCCAAGCTCAAGTGCAACTCACGCAAAATCAACGCCGTCTGATGAGCTACGTCTCATATTTTCAAAAGGAGACGAAAGAGCTTCGTGACATTGTTACGGCTCAGGGGTGAAAATCAAAGAGCAAGAGGATCTTATTCTCCAACTTACATGCAAAGAAGACGATTTAAAGAAGCTAAAGAATGATGATGAAGATCCTGATGCGTCGAGTGTCGGGGGCAGTGAGCTGAAACAAGCTCACGGCTCATCCTCCGGTGCTGGTACAAGTGGGGTTGGTGATGGAGATAAACAGTTGGTTGCTTATCAAGACTCAAAAAATGTCAAACCAATCGAGTCGGCCAAGGCAAACACTGTGTTGTTTGTGGACAATACAGGTGTGGTAAGAAGCATGGTGAACGCGGATGAGATAGAGGTGGGACAGTTTCTTGATAGGTCCCTGACCCGTGAGCAAATTTCGATACTGCTGGGTTTGATTGATGAAGAGCTTGATGCTTTGGAAGCTGAAGCTGATGTTGAGGTTGTGAATGACGAGGAAGTCTTACAAGATCCGACGATTCCTATGAATACGTCATTTATTTATGAAGACGAGGACGTTGAGGTTGAGGATGTGACAACATAGGAGTACCCCGATCTTTATCAACGATTCAATGTTGATCAGGGTATTCCTACATTCAATGAAGAAAATGTTAAAGCTGCCGAAGATCATCCGGAGAAAGTGTCAAAGAATAAAGGGAAGATGTTTGAACGGAATGATGATCCGTCAGTTGCTGATATTCAGGGTTGGTTTGAGTGTAGAAACAAGAGAGCACGTAAGATAATTGAGGCGGTGGATGAAGAACAGAAGCAGGATGCTATCGCACGCACTAAAGCTAATCAGAAGACAACCTTTAAAGCCGTGTCGACTGTTAAAGGTGATATCGTTTCCTGGATTTATGATTCTGAATTAAAGGTCTACATTATTAAATGGGAGAACGGTGTTCAGTATTATTAGAACATCACTGACGTTCTCTCATTACCGCGTTGGGATGTCCGTACCCTCGCGAATCGACCTTTTATAAATCGCGGTAGACATCGTAATGTAGATTGGTTTCATCAACATCTGTTATTCGAGGTAAACTGTGGTTTTAAGTTCTTTAAGCCACAGATTCCGACCCGTAAATATATTGATGAGATTGATCCAAGAACGGGCTGGAGGAAACTGGTGCTTAAGGTAAAACCGCCAATGGCATTGAAAGAGGTACCGGTGAAGACGTTCCCACAGAGTTTGCATCTCTCCTTCAACCGATGGTACTACGACAACCGTACTGGAGAGGCCGTTATTGTGCTGGGAAAAGGGCTGAAGACGAGCTTTATACGAGTTATCGATCCTATGTGGCTCATTAACTTATCAGAGACAGACAATAACGTGTTATTTAATAACAAGATTTTGATCAAGCACCGTAAAGACTACAATCTGGCTTGCAATTCTAATGTGTTGTACGCATATGTCATGAATTTGGAATTCATAGTTGCAGTGATTGGCAATCAAGACGCTTCAAGTAATTTAAAGACAAAGTGCTCAAGACGAGGAGGTGTCTGTTAGTGCACGGTTTTGGCGTCTCGAGTCTTTGTATTTATCGTTTTGTATTTATTATTATTATTATAATTAAAAGACATTTATGTAATTTATGTTTAGTTCGTTAAGGTAATGGTTAATTCGTTAAGGATGTTTAACGAATTAACTAGTTAGTCATATGTAATGTCCATTCGTTAAGGATGTTTAACGAATGAACTGTAGTTCGTTATGTATGTTCCCATTCGTCATGGAATGTTGACGAATGGGGCATAAAGAATCATTGATTCGTTATGTTTTCCTTTTATGTGTCATGTAAGTTAACGAACTGGATCCAATTCGTTACTGGATGTGAAACGAATTGGTATCCATCGTCTATATATTGAGTGTTTCATACCCTGTTTAATTTAAGTTTTGAGTTTTAAAGTATCGAACCTCTGTCCAAATATTCTCTCAATTCTTCTCTTAATCTATTACTAATATACATAATATAATCACTAATATATACATATATAAACATAATCAATAGTATATCATGAACTAGATACGTTTAGATGTATTAGATCTACATTCGGTAATCAATATCATTTGGATATGATCTATGTGTTCAACAAGAAGGCAGATGCAACCAGGAAGATACAAGAGGTACAAGTGATCATAGTGGAAGGCAGTTTGAAGATTATCAAGCCTCCAAGTAGAAGATTGTTGGGTTTATGGAGGCTTAATTGGGTCCGGTAGAAGACATCTTTGTGGCAGATTAATTAAATGAAGACTAGTGGCAGGCGTGACCCATATTATTTAATTATGGACCATTATTAGTTTATTGGAGATTAAGTTGTAAACCCTAATCATGTATCTATTTATACTTAGTCTTGTACTTGTAATTCCTTATCACGAGTGAGGCAGAAAGCAATAATAAAAGTATCCTGGTACGTTGCAGCCCGTGGACATAGGTCAGCCGATCGAACCACGTAAATCTCGCGTGTTCATCTTCGTTTATATTATTTTCTCTTGCATATTATTTGTGTTTGTATGTGTTAAAATACTCGAATCCCTAACAGGCCTCTTCAGTTTACTGAATATAAGGCATCTCACAAGTGGTTGATGTCTAAGCGAGGCTTTAAACGGTGTGATGAAAAGTATGTAAATTATATATTATGGATCTAGTTAGTATATAGTTTGGGCATTTAAGAACACTCATATTAATTATCTGAGTATTTATCTACTTATGTTTATCTTTCCAAAGCCAATATAAATTCATTATTCACATCTCTAAAATTTAAAAATGCATTCTAATTTGTACCACAAACATTATTGATTGTACCTAACGAATGAACGAAACGAAAAGGAAATACTTACAAAAAGGAATATAGAGATATGAATGAGATGGGGGAGGTATTTATAAAATAAAAGATATATTTGTAGAATTATATATTTTACATAATAAGTCATAAAGAGGAAGATAAAAAAATTGGACGTGAGTGTTCAAACCAAAATGGTATTATTTTTTAATCATCATTTCGTCCCTAAGACAAACTATGTTAACTTTCTGTTAGTTTATATGGAATGACCAAAATGTCTTACTTAATAAAAGAAATAGTACGTGACCCGTGTTTCGCGGCAGGTTCTTGAGAATTAAATCTAACACAGTGTCTAACTCGACTTCTTTTAAACACTTATGATACTTGTGTATCTATATCTATACTACATTATAATAGAAATTGACACCCTTTCATATTCCAAAACTCTCTCTCATGAGACTAGCTTTGGTCGAACTTAATTGGTTAATTGGGTTTTTTTTTGGTCTTGAGTTGTGGTGTGTCTTGTGAGTCCGTGTCTTAGATTAGTGTGTCTAGTCGTGTTTAGGATAATTTAGTTTGTGCTTTATTTAATCGAGTCTAGTTAATATGTTTAATAGATCGAGTCAGTTTATGAGTATTTTATATAGAAGATGTTGGAAAGAGATGATGTTGGAAAGAGCTGAAGAAGAGGAACGCGAAATAGTTCGGAAACTAGAGGCATTGGAAGCTAGGCTTGATAAGTTGATCGAAATATATAGGCTCCGTAAATTAGAAGAACTAGAAGCTAGGTTAGAGGAGTTAAGTGCTAGATATCAAATTGAGAGTCCTTCTTACAAAGAGCAGCAAGCCGTCTACGAAACGGATGATGAATTCTGGGTGATGATTATGAGGGCGTGATAGAAGAGAAGGAGTTGGAGCTACATGATTACACGAATCCGAGTGAAGATGTCGTTGAGGAGCCACTTGACCAGATGGAAGATGAAGAAGTGAAGGAGCATGCACCATCTTGGGAGGATGAGTTTGGTGATGAATTGGTAGGTTTGCCACTTTTTGATGAACATGAAGAATTTGACCTTGTTGGCGATCTTATCTACTTAGAAAAACTAATCATGGGGAAGCCAACAAAGGAGATCAAAACGTCACCTATTGAAGAAAAGGAAGAGGAAGTGGCAACACAGGAGGATCAGAATATGGTGGTAGTTGAGTCGCCACATCATATGAAGGTTAGCATGTCTGTGGATGATCTAGATAGTGGATCGCAACCGAAATCGTCAAAGCCGCAAAAGAGGGCTCCAAAGTGCTTGGATCGACAAGTTTTGAGGGTTCAAAAATGGTACATTACGAGTTGTAGGAGAACAATGAAATGCAAGAATAACTATTTTCCTCATTATATGTCACGTATTAGGTTTGGTCCGGGTAAGTTTAAGTATTGGTGGTCCGACCCGTTTGAAAGTTTTAAAATGCTTTTAAGTTTCACTACGTGCTATTTGTTTAAATATGTTGAAAGGGTGGAATTAAACGGGTTAGACCGGGGTTGGAAAAAAGAAAAGTCTCCTGATTGAGATTTCAGAAGCGAGTCTGGCTGAAGACTTTTCTGTAAACTTAGCGCTTCCCGGGAGGCAACCCGGAAGTATGCTTTTATTTTTGTTTTTGTTTTGGGTTTTCTTGCTTTCTTGTGCTGGCTATTTCTTGGTTTGCTTTCAGGTTGCCCCAGGATTGTTTGTGAAAGTTTGATGATACAAGGTTTGATTCAAGTGTGAGGAGGTCATTTGTTGATTGATTACCGCGTTCGTTCGTAAGTGATAGCTTGGTAAAGAGCAATGGAGTGTGAGGCTTTCGTTCGAATTGAAGGGCATGGGACATGACTCGCGAGGCAATATCGTCATATTTACCAGGGGAGTCTGTTCCACTTACTTATATTTGAATGTGCTTTAATTTTTGTCTTTTTCCTGTCTCATTGAGGACAATGTGACATTTAAGTGTGGGAATGGGAAACTGACGTTTTTATATTAAAAATATATATATTTTTAAAAAATATAATAAAAAAAAGTTTAAAAAAATAATTAAAAAAACATTGAAAAATGTCTCGAATATTTATTGAAAGTTTTTGCAAATAATGGAAAACGATAGAAAAATTTAAGATTGATCTTTTAAAACTACTATTATATATGATATTAAATAAAAGATAACGCACTAAGCTTGGGATGTGTCGGTAGGCCCGACTAGCTTTGATAGTCCTCTTTAGCAAATTTTATATATCTAATAATTTGAAAAACGGTGAAACCGAATTTCGATGCTTATGGAGGATTACCATAATCTAAAAACTTTGAAATGGTTATACTTAGATGCACTCAAATCAGCACACCGCCACATGTCCATCTTTTTACGAGCTTAGAAAATAGTTATATGTTTAGGGTGATATAAAAAAAAGAAAAAAAAACAAAAAAAAGAAGAAAAAAAGAGAAAAAGGAAAAGTATGTATTGAAAGTGTATTATGAAAAGTTTGTCCGAAAATCAAAAGAAAGAGAAAGTTATGTATTGTAAAATGCAAAAGAAGCATTCTCAAAAATAGTAAAAGAGACCAAAGTTGCACATACTAGACGGGACTTAGAGTTTACGTGTTACCAAGGGGATAGTGACTCTAAGGATACACTATTGGGGCTCGAAGGTTCTTAGTCAATAAATATTTCTTTTTATGGAATATATAGGACAAAGTCCAATAATATTTAGGGTATGCTCGTACGGCCTTCACATGACCATTCATCCATCAAATTCCACTGAGTGCATCTACTTATTACCATCAACGAGTCCTTGGTTTTTGGTGATTTGTCAAGCCAGTTTGCTTCGACTCTGTTTCTTATAGCTCTCATTGTCCGAGATGGGGTAGGTGTAGCCGTAGCTTTTGAACTTTAAAACGCTTAATGCAATTGGGGGCTTAAGAGGCTGGTGGCTGGGTTTAGGTGGATAACAATATCGGCAATCGCGGTTTTTACGTTTATCAATGCTTAAAAATTAACCTATATGTTTTAAAGATTGGTCTTAAATTCTGATTCCATTGCATTATATATTTTTCGAGGACGAAAAAGGTTTAAGTGTGGGGATATTTGATGTGGTCTAAAATAAAGATTATTATACAAATATATCTTATACTTTTAAGTAGTTTTGAGCCAGGTTTTTATTGAATATTATTATTAATTGATTCATATGTGAGACAATGAGTTTAAATGGTATTTTTACTACTCTAGAGATCGAAAATTGAAACTGTAAACAAATTTTATATTTACTTAATTTTTGTACCTCATAAATTTTATTATATCAAGAGTTTAATGTGGATCTTCTAAAATAAAAATTATGTCGTTGAACTCATTATGGTTAATTGAAGTGATTTGGTTTAATGAATTAATATATTTAATTTATTTATTACTTCATTTATGTGATGTTTGCTGTGCAGTCAAATAAAACAAATTGAGATGGAAGAATAAGTCATGATTCCATAAATTGGCTGGATTAGTTGAAGGGCTTCAATGGAACAACTGAACTTGATATGCATTGGGCTGAAAAAGAGAAACGAATTAAATGGTCAGCCCAAGTAAAAATGGGTGCACGAGAGCCGCCATATATTTGGTTGATTATTATTATTATTTATAAACCTACGTGGGTTTTTGGTGGTCAAAAGCAAGCAGCATAAACAATTATCATTATTGTTTTTCGTTGTGTGGACGGAAGGAACAAGTCAACGCACAAAGCCATATTAATATTATTATTATTATTATTATTATTATTATTATATTCATGGGTGTTTTTGGAGTTCATCGCACTAAGTAAAAAAGAAGTGAGCGGTTTTGTGTTCGGGTTCACATCTACTTTAAGATTGGTTTGATTTTATTATCTTTATTATGAACTCCATTATTGAACTTATATATTTTATTGTTTTGAACATGGTTGTTGGCTAAACTCTTTTAGTTATCTAGGCTTGTGAAGATGTTTTGTTGATTGGTTTGGACTAGTCGGTTTTCGGGTTTTGTTTATGGGATTTTGATTAATTAAAAGTTTTGATCAGTTTTATTTGATGTGTTTCATGCGTATTTACTTTTGATTTGTGCTTGAATGAATGTTTCACATGTTACTTGATTGATTGTTTTTCGATTATAGGTTGCATGTTAGGGTTGTTTACTGTGTGTTTGCAACTTGTTTATGGTTTATTGAGCTCATTTACCATAGAAACTGATTTTTGGCATATTATTAGAAGTTTATATTCTTACTAGCTTAAATATCCGACGGGTGATAAGTTGTCGGGTTTGTCTGCGTTGTTAGGGTTTTAGGTTAAATTATCTAATAGGAGGTTTGCCTATTTTTGCCTTAATTTCATTGTTTACCCGTGTCCTTTAAACTGTTGAAAACCACCCATGTACTTAGGTGCATTGAGATAGTGAAACGACGGGTTAGCTGTTTTCTAGGGTAATTAATCATAGTTGGTGAACTGACAAGTGAACCAATAAGCCGGTGTTTTTACATGATCTCTAAGATTTCTTTTTAGGTGACACCTTGAGAGTGATTAAGGATCCATTAAGTTTCCTAGAGATTCATACCTTTATATTCCCGGTTCCCGTAACATTTTCCCGTAACCGATAAAAGCCTGTGTCGTCACAATTCGGATTCATTGCCTAGGTAACTCTTGCTCCCATATTTGAATTTGCTAAAATCTAATTCGGTAATTTAATTTTTTTTGTTTACTTTTATTTAATTAAGTAGTTAGTTTAATTAATTATTAGTTTTTAAAATAAAATAAATAAAAATCCAAAAATAATATTTTCTAAACTATTAATTTAGTTAGCTTTTAGATCTAGTTTCGTTAATCTAATAAGTGTCCCTAGGGTTCGATATACCCGGTCTTCCCATAGCTATTCTACACCCGATAGGTTCACTTGCTTATTGCTAGTGGTTTGGTTTAGAGTATTCTAGGTTTTTATTACTTGTTGTGCTTGATCATTATTTGCTAAAATTTTATATACCACTTTACGCACATCATTGTTGTATTTGTATATATTAACTTGAAATTGACCCAATTGTTTTATTTGAGATGTTTTAGATTAATCAGAAGATGAGCAAGGTGAAATTACCTTATTGCCCATTGTATCTTAAACTCTCTCAGTATGGTAGCCCTGAATTAACAATCTGAATATTATTACTGTTGGTTTACCATATGTATAAGTTGCTAGAGAGAAAAATGGAATTTCGTATCTAAAGATAGACATCTTCTTGAAGAATATGATAAAATGATAAATTTCCATGAACTTGCATTTAACATGATTGAAATTATTATCTGCCTTTTTATTGAAATTTTAGTGTTTTTTTAGCAACTTAATCCAGGCAATGGTTGAAAAAATTGAGTGCATGGACCAAATTATGAATATGTGGTTCAGTCAACTCTCCGGTGTTGAATCTATACCCTACCGGAAACATATGCTCGTCGGGTAAAATCTTGAAATCGAATATGAATACTCGGAACCTGGCGACCCGACCCGACAAATCAGGGTTAGGAATGGGAACTGAGAATTATGGTCATGTGAGGATGATTAAAGGTGGGGTGAAGTCAACGGTGTCAACTATGGAATTTGGGATAATAATTAAGAAAGCAATGATTAGTCATGATGTGGAAAAGGTTACAAATGCTAGGAATGAGTTGTATAAAAGATGGAATTTTGTTGAGGCTTTGTCGTTGCACGATCGGGTGATTTTGATCTCTCCGGAGAATGCGGCTTGCCGGAGTAATAGGGCGGATGCGTTGACCATATTGGGGCGGTTGGGGGAGGATGTTAGGGAGTGAGAGGAGGCAATGAGGTTGAACCCTGGGTTTCTAAGAGCTCACTAGAGATTAGCATCTCTTTATCTCCGGTAAATTTATGAAACCGTGATTTAATCGTTTAAATGTTTTCGATTTCGTGTAAGAATGATGAACTTGATGTTGAAATTATTTAGATCCTGATTTGTGAAAGTGTAAAGATTTGTCGGTTTAGGGGAGCGTATAGACTTGGTTTTATATGTGTGATGCGCTCTGATGTGTATGATCATATATAGCCGATGCATGATGCGCACGCAGCATAAAAAGTAAGAAATTGAAATAAATAAATTCAAAAACAAGCTATGGTACTACCAAAGAAATTTCATGTATAACCAAAATAAGTCTTGTAATTCTATGTGTACAAGTAGTCTATGCAATCAGAACAAGTAATCTATGCAAGAAATCACGAAGTCAGAAATGCGCGCATCAGACTGCGTTGTGCGATTTAGAGCGTCGCATCGTGGAATCTCAGCGCATCACACATTATGCGATCCTGATTCACACATTTTAAAATATCAAGCAAATAGGTACGTGATTGAGGTTAGTGCTTGTTTTCCTATCTTTTTGATATTTTATTTCTGGTTTAAATATCAATGTAGGTTAGCAGTAGTTTACAACTTCTATTATTAGTATATAATTATTAGTATTAGTTACTGGATACAGGAGATAGATCTCTCAAACTACTTAATGAGGTACTTCTTTTGTTAGAACTTAGAACAAAATCGTTTTGTATACATGCAGTTCTCAACATATTTGAACAAAATCGTGTATGAACTTCATTCTGGTTACTCTTGTCAAGCATGCAAAAAAAAAAAAACAAAACTGTAGCTCGAGGTTTGTGAAACTATGACAATTTTGAAGTTTATTAATTATGGTTTTTGAATAACTGATGTGTTAACTTTGATTACAAAAAAAACAATATTATTACGAACATTTTAATTTTTGAATAAAATCTATCCGTTCATATCATAGGTAAACCGATTGAAATCTTAGAGCTGAAATTTAGATTATAGGCTGAACAATTATTAAATCAAGTCGTTTCGTTGTTTATGATTTGGGAAATTGAATCCTATTATGTTTTATTTTTGCAGGCGGGCGTTATTGAAGAGATTATGAATAATGCAATTGACTCGGCACTAGATTCAGATGACATAGAAGATGAGATCGAAGAAGAGGTTGATAAGGTCTTAACTGCAATAGCTGGTGAGACTGCTGCATAGCTTCCAGAAGCGGTTGAAACAACCTGAAGAGGTACTTTTCCTGACACTTTTCTCGGTCTTGTTATATTCTAATGTAATCTTTTATAGAGTATTATTCATTGATGTGAAAATGTAGGATGAGGGTGTCAATGATGAGGAAGATTTAGAAGAAATAAGGGCCCGACTCGCCAAAGTAAGTTCATGATTTCATCGTCTGCGTTGACTTGTGAGTTGATATATATATATATATATATACTGTTTCGGTCAAAATTGGCAAAACAACTTTTGATCAAATTAGTGCGTGAGGTGTAGTGCTTGTTGATAATAAGATCGAACACAACGATATGATTACGAGGGAAAAAACCCTTGATCACAATAATCTTACGTCGTTCAAGAATTAACAACGTAATCTTTGGTCAAATTGCTTCGGTCAAAGATTAAGAACGTAATTTTTGTCGGATACGTATATGATTATGGTAATCTCCGGCACAAAAAACCCCCGGACGGTGAAAACTATCACCGTCGACTTTATTAATATCGAAAATAGGTGATTACAAGTGGTGGAGCTGATAAGTGATCGAATGCTAAGTGTTACAGAGTGTGCTAGTAGCTAAGTAAGTGAATGTGTGTGTTCTAATGATATTATCAGCTCATATATATAACAAAAGATTATAACTGTTATCCCGAAATAACCGGAAACCCTAGACTAAGTCTTCCACTCATCCCTTGCTGCCCACGTTTAATTTGACGAAGTCTAAGCACTAGCCGTTGCAAACCCACGTTCATATTAGCATATTAAACACGTGGTCTTATCTGCAAAACAAATAGAACAATAAAGGACAGCTGGATATCCCGAAGTATAATCCTCAGAATACTTGTATCGGCAGGATAGGCTGAAATCCCTAACTAACTCTCCGAGTATCCCGAAACTGAAAGAGTCTTCCAATATAGCCGTTGGGGAACTCTTTTTTGAGTCTATCCACGTTCTTCAATGTTCATCCCACGTCTTTGACCGATTCTTTTGGGAGTTACTCATCAAATGTGGTCCCACACATGCTAATATTAACTACAAGTGCGAGATTTCAGCATAATAATCAATATTTGACCGTTAATCATTACTTGGCCTTTAATCCCAGCGGTTATAACTCATTACACACGTTTTATGTAACCACCAACCGTGTATTTCGCATGGATTAAATCGACAATTAATATCTGCAATTATAAATCAACACCAAGAGAGAAATATCTATTTATTATCATTAATACTCAGGATACTAAACTTATTCGAAAATCCTGAACATATTCGGGATCCTGTGCATAGATCGGACTGTAAAATTATGGGCCCTAACAATTGTCCCCAAAATTTGACAGCTGCTTTTTACCAATTTCAGCTGTTAAATTTTCTAATGATAAACTGTTTTCCATGTAGCACCAAAATTTTATGATTTAGCACCGACTAAAGTTGACATCATTACGAGAATAGATCAGTCCTTCGAAATCCCTGTTTATTAAATCTTTAAAGAAAAAATTGAGTTTATTAGGAATGGAATTCTTTAATAACAGTTTAAGTTTAATTCAATAAATCAATACCAAGTCATAAACTTTATCTTATAAATAATACGAAAGATAGAATATTCACAAATAGTAAATCATACCAGAACCGTATATCAATTAACCTGGATATTGTCTAGACCATCTTATTCTCGCAATAAGACCATTGTTTAGAATGCTCCTCTAATCCTGGGGATATAGCAATAGAATTGTAATATTAGTATTATCCTGATAATATTTTTAGAAAATCTGGAGACAAGGCCTAAATAAACTGGCGACAAGGCCCTTTAGAAGAGATTAAAAATCTCTTAAACCATTAGAAACGAACTTGCGACAAGACCTTTTAGAAGAGATGAAAATCTCTTAAACCTTAGGAATGAACTGGCGACGAGGCCTTTTAGAAGAGATGAAAATCTCCTAAAACTTAGATTATGGTACGTCTACCATAAACTTGAGATTCAAACCAATAGCCGAGGATAACGAGGTAACAAGTCACTATATTTCATGTGATGGCCCCGCCTCTTGAACTAAGGCCGAACAAACACGCGCTACAGGCGACTTTAAGAAGAGGTGAAAACCCCTTAAACCTCAAGATCCAAACCAATAGTCGAGGATAACCCTCAAGCCTTAGAAGAGGTGAAAACCCCTTATACCTTAAGAATAAGTTGGCGACGAGGCCTTTAGAAACTGGCGACGAAGGCCCAAGTTAACTTCATTTCCTCATATCTACAAAAAGTTAACTCTAAGTGAGGGGTGGGTGTTAGCCTTGCTAACACCCCTCCGATGCTTAAGTCAGTACCTTGTTTGAAGAATAATAATATTGAAAATGAATAAAAGTATAAATTCGAATACATACCTTGACTGTTTAGTATAACAGTTATCCTCGGGATAGAAGTCTTACATGAAATATTTTTTGAGGTGTATAGCATTCCAAGCCCTTGGTAGTAAGTCACCATCCAAAGTAGACAATTTGTACGCCCCCTTTCCTGCTTCTGAATCGATCAAGTAAGGACCTTCCCACTTTGGTGCAAGCTTTCCATCCATAGGACTGGTAGTATTTTGAAAAGCTTTTCGGAGAACCAAATCCCATTCTTGAAACCTTCGAACTCTGATATTCTTGTTGTAAGACTTTGCTATCTTCTGTTGATAAGATGTCATTCTGATCTTTGCCAAATCCCGGAGTTCTTCTACCGCATCTAGATCTTCAAGCAGACTTCGAGTATTATCTTCGGGATTTTGATGATTGACTCTGTCCGTTGGGATTACCATCTCTGTCGGGATAACTGCTTCAGCTCCAAATACTAATGAGAAAGGAGTCTGACCAGTAGCATTCTTTGAAGTGGTTCTATCCTCCCAAAGAACAAAAGGTAGTTCCTCGGCCCACTTTCCTTTCTTAGACCCCAACTTTTTCTTCAGGTTATTGATGATGATTTTGTTGCTTAATTTGGCCTGTCCATTAGCCTGAGGGTGGATAGGTGTTGACGTGATCATCTTGATTCCCCAACTGGCACAGAAGTTAGTTGTTCTCTTGCCGATGAATTGCGAGCCATTGTCGCACACTATCTCTGCCGAGATCCCAAATCTTGTCAGGATATTATGCTTGATGAATGAGATAACTTCTTTCTCTCTGACTTGAACAAAGGCTTCCGCTTCGATCCACTTTGAGAAATAATTTGTCATAGCCAACATAAATACTTTTCCTCCTGGAGCTCTTGGTAGTTTCCCCACGATATCCATTCCCCACTTCATGAAAAGCCAAGGGGATATAATAGGATACAAAGGTTCTGCTGGCTGGTGCAAAATGTTGTTATGTCTCTGGCATGCATCGCATTTCTGAGAATAATTCATAGCTTCCTCTTCATCATTGGCCAGAAGTATCCCATCCTCAGGATCTTGGAGAATAGTGCTCTGCCCCCAGTGTGATTCCCACAATCTTTTTCATGGATATCCTGAAGAACTTTTTGAGCTTCTGCCTTCTCCAAGCACCTAAGATATGGTCCTTTGTGCAAAACGCTCTTGGGTTTTCATCCTTGGGGATAATTCTATCCTGAATATATTTCCTGATCGGGATAATCCAAGAACTTTCATTATCCTCAGGATTCATGACTCCCATATCTCTACCATCTTCTGTTATTTCATTGACACCTTGTTCTTCTATTGATGGGCTCAGGATATGTATGATAGGGATCTTGACACCTTCCCGTATCCTGAAGGATGAAGCTAAATATGCTAGGGCATCTGCTTCAATATACTCTTCTCTAGGTACCTATGAAATATCAATCATTTCGAAACACTTTGCTAGTTTCTTGACTAGCTCTAGATATTTCATTAGTCTTTCTCCTCTAACAGTATATGAACCATTAAAATGATTAGTTAATAATAACGAATCAACATATACTTGAATAAACCTGATTTTCATGTCGATTGCTAATTGTAATCCTGCTATCAAAGCTTCATATTCTGCCTCCTTATTTGTGGCTTGAAATCCGCAGGATATGGATTGGGGTATAATGTGCCCCTGTGGCGATTTCAGCAGAATCCCGAGACCTGTTCTTCTAACATTTGAAGCACCATCAGTGTATAGAGTCCACTTATCTTTGGTTTCTTCAAGTTGTTGGACTTCCAAGTCTGCCTTTTCTTTAAGTTCACTGGTGAAATTAGCCACAAAATCTGCTAATGCCTGGGATTTGTTGGCAGTCCTAGGTTCATATGTTATATCATATGCACTTAGCTTTACTGCCCATTTTGCCATTCTACCTGACATTTCTGGTTTTCTCAAAACAGACTTAATAAGATAATTAGTTTTAACACATATATGGTGACTTTCAAAATAATGTCTAAGCTTAGTAGATTCCATAATAAGTGTTAAAATTAATTTCTCAAGATAAGAATACCTTGTTTTAGCATCCAAAAGACTTTTACTTACATAATATATGGATGTTGTTGACCTTCGAGATCCTTAGCCAAAACTGCACTTACAGCATTGTTTGATACAACTAGATATAGAGATAGGGATTCACCTTCCTCGGGTTTTACCAGTAGAGGAGCAGAAGAAAGATAAGCTTTTAAGGATGCTAAAGCTTCTTCATGCTTACTGGTCCACTTGAACCTCTTTTTTTTCCTAAAGATATCATAAAATTCTTTACACTTTTCTGAGGATTTGGATATGAATCTGTTGAGCGCTGCTATCCTGCCGGTTAGCCTTTGAACGTCCTTGACCGATTCTGGGGATTTCAGATTCAGGATAGCTTGTATCTACTCTGGACTCACCTCTATACCCCTTTTGGTGACCATGTATCCCAAGAATTTGCCAGCCTTCACTCCGAAATGGCACTTTGAAGGATTTAGCTTCATGTTGTATTTGTTGAGGATATCGAATGCGGTCTTGAGATCTTGGAGGTGATCCTCAGCTTTCTTGGACTTCACCACCATATCACCAATATAGACCTCCATCGTGTACCCCAGTTTCTTTTTGAACATCATGTTAACTAACCTCTGATAGGTTGCACCTACATTTCTAAGTTCAAAGGGCATAGCAATATAACAATAAATACCTGTGGGAGTCATGAAGGCAGTATCTTCCTGATCTGAGGGCTCCATCTGGATTTACTGAAATCCTGAGGATGCGTCCATAAATGTCAGCATCTCGTGGCCAGCTGTAGCGTCTACTATCGAATCAATGTGTGGTAGAGGGAATGGATCTTTAGGACAAGCCTTATTCAAGTCTGTGAAATCTACACAAACTCTCCATTTGCCATTCTTTTTCTGCACAACCACCACATTTGCTAACCATCGGTGATATTGAACTTCCCTAATCATATTTTCCTTCAAGAGTCTTTCTACTTCCTCTTGAATGAATATGTTTCTTTCAGGTGCAAACTTTCTTCTCTTTTGTTGGATTGGCATGAAAGAGTTATCAATTTCAATTTTATTTGTTATAATATTTTTGGAAATACCTGTCATATCTTCATGTTTCCATGCGAATGTTGACAGCCTTGTCTTGAGGAAATCGAGCAGATTTGACTCAATATCCTCAGGAATACTCGTTCCTATCAGCACTTTGACTTAAGGATCCTCGGGATAAAGAGGTACTTCTTTAATTTCTTTTTCCATGGCCTCCATTACGTCTCGTGTTGGCTTCTATAATTGCTACGCCTGCTGGGGTTTGGCAGTACATTTCATGGAAGAGGTGTAGCAATTCTTCGCGTCTTGTTGGTCGCTGATTATTTTGATAACTCCCCACGGACTTGGGAGTTTCACGCATTGGTGATAAGTGGAGGGTACCGCTTTCATGTCGTATATCCAGGCCTGCCTAATATAATATTGCAACAAGATAAACAGTCAATAACATAAAATTTTTGCATTTTATTTACCCCTTCGACATATATTGGGAGCTTAATCTCTGCAATAATGTTCTTAGTTTCTCCATTGAATCCAGCCAATACTGAGGAACTGGGGATGATCTCATCCTCAGTAATATTCATCTTTTTCAACATGTCTAATTGAATAATGTTGACAGAGCTTCCGCCATCTATGAGGATCCTGCGAACATAATGGTTAGCCACATATAAAGTTATTACCAAACTATCATGATGAGGATCCTGAACATCGACTCTATCATTTTCATCGAAGGATATAATCCTCTCTTGAGTGAGAACAGATGTCTTTGTTGGCCTGTCATCCACTTCTAACTTTCTTTGGTCAGCATTTCTCTTTGCAGCAGAATAGGAGGTTCCACAGATGTCGGATCCTCCGGATATCTCTTCCCATCTTCTTGCCAAGTAGCTCTTTCAAGTGGCCCTTGCTGAGAAGATAGCTGATCTCCCTTCTGAGTGCAATGCAATCATCAGTCAAGTGCCCAAAATCTTCGTGGAAGGCACACCATTTTGATTTGACTTTCCAGGCTCCTGGCTTCTCCACTTTCCTTGGCCACCTGGCTTTCTCACCTAAATCCTGCATGACACGCATTAATCCACCAATATCAACAGAGAAACAATATTCAGAGATCTTAGGATATTCTTCATCATTTTCCTCGTCTACTGCATTAATCTTGGGGTTATCAGGCTTGTAGTAAGGCTTTGCTCGATATGATTTTCCCGGGGATTCGGATTTCCTGTTCGTCTGATCATACTTCGAAATATCGACCTTAGAGTTTTTCTTGGCGTCTTCTTGCCTGATAAACCTCAGAGCTCTGCTACTTGCTTCGTCTAATGACCTGCATGGAGTCATAACGAGATCATCATATAAAGATGAGCCTTTTTCTAACCCCAACTTGAGAGCATCCACTGCTGAAGCTGGGTTTAGATTCGGAATTTCCAGCGACTCCTTACTAAACCTGGTAATAAAATCTCTCAAGGATTCCCCAGGATTCTAGGTAACCCTATAAAGATCACCTGTCATTTTCTCAAAAGTTCTACTGCAAGAAAACTGGTTATTAAACATGTTAACTAAATGAGAAAAAGAATCGATAGTGTTAGGAGGAATACTCAGTAGCGATTTCATGGCTGCTCCGGTTAAGGTAGACCCAAACCCTTTGCAAAGACATGCCTCTTTGATTTCCATAGGGATTGGATTGATCTCCATACGTTCTCTATATTGTGCGACGTGTTCCTCGGGATCCGTCGAGCCATCATATAGTTTCATACTTGGGGTTTGAAACCGTTTCGGGATCTGTACGTCGCTAATTAATGGCACAAACCGGGATATCCTGTGACTATCAGTGGGAACATCAGCTATAGGACGGATTACGCCGGGGACATTCGATATCATGTCCTTAAGCTTCTGCAATTCTCAGGCTAAACCCGAACTTATGCATGCATCCTGCAAAAATCATTGATTAGCATTAAATGGAATCGTATTTAAAGAGTTACCCTGATTAACATTCTGAGGAGCGGTCTGGGCGTTGTAGCTCGTATTCCTAAACATAGTATTTCCAGGGTTGGTAAACGGAGTAGTTGGAGCATTTGCCTGCATCGGGATAAAGTCTCCCTGATGCATATCAGAGGATCCTGAGGGCTGCTGAGCTTGAGCTAATCCTGAAGATACCGCCTGCTGATAAGGACCAGCCTGATGGAACAATCCTGAGGATCCGGACTATTGAAACAATCCTGAGGATCCAGACTGTTGTGCATCAGGGATCTCGCACAATAGTCCGGATCCTCAGGATTGTTCCATCAGGCTGGTCCTTATCAGCAGGCGGTATCTTCAGGATTAGCTCAAGCTTAGCAGCCCTCAGGATCCTCTGATGTGCATCAGGGAGACTTTATCCCGATGCAGGCCAATGCTCCAACTACTCCGTTTACCAACCCTGGAAATACTATGTTTAGGAATACGAGCTACAACGCCCAGACCGCTCCTCAGAATGTTAATCAGGGTAACTCTTTAAATACGATTCCATTTAATGCTAATCAATGATTTTTGCAGGATGCATGCATAAGTTCGGGTTTAGTCTGAGAATTGCAGAAGCTTATCGAATGTCCCCGGCGTAATCCGTCTTATAGCTGAAGTTCCCACTGATAGTCACAGGATATCCCGGTTTGTGCCATCAATTAGCGTCGTACAGATCCCGAAATGGTTTCAAACCCCAAGTATGAAACTATATGATGGCTCGACGGATCCCGAGGAACACGTCGCACAATATAGAGAACGTATGGAGATCAATCCAATCCCTATGGAAATCAAAGAGGCATGTCTTTGCAAAGGGTTTGGGTCTACCTTAACTGGAGCAGCCATGAAATCGCTACTGAGTATTCCTCCTAACACTATCGATTCTTTTTCTCATTTAGTTAACATGTTTAATAACCAGTTTTCTTGCAGTAGAACTTTTGAGAAAATGACAGTTGATCTTTATAGGGTTACCTAGAATCCTGGGGAATCCTTGAGAGATTTTATTACCAGGTTTAGTAAGGAGTCGCTGGAAATTCCGAATCTAAACCCAGCTTCAGCAGTGGAAGCTCTCAAGTTGGGGTTAGAAAAAGGCTCCTCTTTCTATGATGATTTCGTTATGACTCCATGCAGGTCATTAGACGAAGAAAGAAGCAGAGCTCTAAGGTTTATCATGCTAGAAGACGGCAAGAAAAACTCTAAGGTCAATATCCCAAAGTATGATCAGACGAACAGGAAATCCGAATCCCTGGGAAAATCATATCGAGCAAATCCTTATTGCAAGCCTGATAACCCCAGGATTAATGCAGTAGAAGAGGAAAATAATGAAGAATATCCTAAGATCTCTGAATATTGTTTTTCTGTTGATATTGGTGGATTAATATGTGCCATGCAGGATTTAGGTGAGAAAGCCAGGTGGCCAAGGAAAACAGAGAGACCAGGAGCCTGGAAAGACAAATCAAAATGGTGTGCCTTCCATGAAGACTTTGGGCACTTGACTGATGATTGCATTGCACTTAGAAGGTAGATCAGCTATCTTCTCAGAAAGGGCCACTTGAAAGAGCTACTTGGCAAGAAGAAGGGAAGAGCGCAGAATCCCGAGAAAATTCCTGAAAAACCGACTCCTCCACCAACGAATGCAAGAACAATCATGTTCATATCCGGAGTATCCGACATCTGTGGAACCTCTTATTCTGCTGCAAAGAGAAATGCTGACCAAAGAAAGTTAGAAGTTGCTGATAGGCCAACAATGACATATGTTCTCACTCAGGAGAGGATTATATCCTTTGATGAAAGCGATAGACTCGATGTTCAGGATCCTCATCATGATAGTTTGGTAATAACTTTATATGTGGCTAACCATTATGTGCGCAGGATCCTCATAGATAGCGGAAGCTATGTTAACATTATTCAATTAGACGTGCTGAAAAAGATGAATATTCCTGAGAATGAGATCGTCCCCAGTTCCTCAGTATTGGTTGGATTCAGTGGAGAGACTAAAAACACTATTGGGGAAATCAAGCTCCCAATATATGTCTAAGGGGTAAATAAAATGCAATAATTTTGTGTTATTGACTATTTGTCTTGTTACAACATTATATTAGGCAGGCCCTGGATACGTGACATGAAAGCGGTACCCTCCACTTATCATCAATGTGTGAAACTCCCAAGTTCGTGGGGAGTTATCAAAATCATCAGTGACCAGCAAGATGCAAAGAATTGCTACACCTCTTCTATGAAGTATACTGCCAAACCCCAGCAGGCGTAGCAATTACAGAAACCAGTACGAAGCGTAATAGAGGCAAGGGAAAAAAAATTAAGGAAGTACCTCTTTATCCAGAGGATCCTGAAGTCAAAGTGCTGATAGGAACGAGTATTCCTGAGGATATTGAGTCGAATCTGCTCGATTTCCTCAGGACAAGGCTGTCAACGTTTGCGTGGAAACATGAAGATATGACAGGTATTTCCAAAGATATTATAACACATAAACTTGGAATTGATAACTCTTTCAGGCCAGTCCATCAAAAGAGAAGAAAGTTTGCACCTGAAAGAAATATAATCATTCAAGAGGAAGTAGAAAGACTCTTGAAGGAAAATATGATTAAGGAAGTTCAATATCCCCGATGGTTAGCAAATGTGGTGGTTGTACAGAAAAAGAATGGCAAATGGAGAGTTTGTGTAGATTTCACAGACTTGAATAAGGCTTGTCCTAAAGATCCATTCTCTCTACCACACATCAATTCGATGGTAGACGCCACAGCCGGCCACGAGATGCTGACATTTATGGACGCGTCCTCAGGATTTTAGCAAATCCAAATGGAGCCCTCAGATCAAGAAGATACGGCTTTCATGACTCCCACAGGTATTTATTGTTATATTGATATACCCTTTGTACTTAGAAATGCAGGTGCAACCTATCATAGGTTAATTAACATGATGTTCAAAGAGCAACTGGGGGACACGATGGAGGTCTATATTGATGATATGGTGGTAAAGTCCAAGAAAGCTGAAGATCACCTTCAAGATCTCAAGGCAGCATTTGATATCCTCGACAAATACAACATGAAGCTAAACCCTTCAAAATGTCATTTCGGAGTAAAGGTTGGCAAATTCTTGGGATACATGGTCACCAAGAGAGGAATAGAGGCGAGTCCGGAACAAATACAAGCTACCTTGAACCTGAAATCCCCAGAATCAGTCAAGGATGTTCAAAGGCTAACGGGCAGGATAGCAGCGCTCAACAGGTTCATATCAAAATCCTCAGAAAAGTGAAAAGAGTTTTATGATATCCTGAGGAAAAACAAAAGGTTCGAGTGGACCAGTAAGCATGAGGAAGCTTTAGCATCCTTAAAAGCTTATCTTTCTTCAGCTCCTCTACTGTTTTGGCTAAGGATCTCGAAGGTCAACAACATCCCATCTATTATGTAAATAAAAGTCTATTGGATGCTGAAACTAGGTATTCTTATCTTGAGAAATTAATTTTAGCACTTATTATGGCATCTACTAAACTTAGACACTATTTTGAAACTCACCCTATATGTGTTAAAACTAATTATCCTATTAAGTCTGTTTAGAGAAAACCAGAAATGTCAGGTAGAATGGCAAAATGGGCGGTAAAGCTAAGTGCATGTGATATAACATATGAACCTAGGACTGCCATCAAATCCCATGCATTAGTAGACTTTGTGGCTGATTTCACCATTGAACTTAAAGAAAAGGCAGACTTGGAAGTCCAACAACTTGAAGAAACCAAAGATAAGTGGACTCTATACACTAATGGTGCTTCAAATGTTAGAGGAACAGGTCTGGGGATTCTGCTGAAATCGCCACAGGGGAACATTATACCTCAATCAATATCATGCGGATTTCAAGCCACAAATAATGAGGCAGAATATGAAGCTTTGATAGCAGGATTACAACTAGCAATCGACATGAAAATCAGGTTTATTAAAGTATATGTTGATTCATTGTTATTAACTAATCATTTTAATGGTTCATATACTGTATAGAGGAGAAACACTAATGAAATATCTAGAGCTAGTCAAAAAACTAGCAAAGTGTTTCGAAATGTTTGATATTTCACAGGTACCTAGAGAAGAGAATATTGAAGCAGATGCCCTAGCATATTTAGCTTCATCCTTCAGGATACCGGAAGGTGTCAAGATCCCAATCATACATATCGTGAGCCCAGCAATGGAAGAACAAGGTGTCAATGAAATATCGGAAGATGGTAGAGATATGGGAGTCACGAATCCTGAGGATAATGAAGATTCTTGGATTATCCCGATTAGGAGATATATTCAGGATGGAATTATCCCCAAGGATGAAAACCCAAGAGCTTTTCGCACAAAGGTAATCCCATATACTATAATGAATGATATATTATATAGAAAATCTCTTGCAGGACCATATCATAGGTGCTTGGAGAAGGCAGAAGCTCAAGAAGTTCTTCAGGATATCCATGATGGAGATTGTGGGAATCACACGAGGGCAGAGCACTATTCTCCAAGATCCTGAGGACGGGGTATTTCTGGCCAACGATGAAGAGGGATGCTATGGATTATTCTCATAAATGTGATGCATGCCAGAGACACAGCAACATTTTGCACCAGCCAGCAGAACCATTATATCCTATTATATCCCCTTGGCCTTTCATTAAGTGGGGAATGGATATCGTGGGGAAACAACCAAGAGCCCCAGGAGGAAAAGTCTTTATGTTGGATATGACCGATTATTTCTCGAAGTGGATCGAAGCGGAAGCCTTTGTTCAAGTCAGAGAGAAAGAAGTTATCTCATTCATCAAGCGCAATATCCTGACAAGATTTGGGATTCCGGCAGAGATAGTGTGTGACAATGGCTCGCAATTCATCGGTAAGAGAACAACTAACTTCTGTGCCAGTTGGGGAATCAAGATGATCACATCAACATGTCCACCCTCAGGCTAATGGGCAGGCTGAATCAAGCAACAAAATCATTATCAATAACCTGAAGAAAAAGTTGGGGTCTAAGAAAGGAAAGTGGGCCGAGGAACTACCTTTTGTTCTTTGGGCAGATAGGACCACTTCAAAGAATGCTACTGGTCAGACTCCTTTCTCATTAGTATTTGGAACTGAAGCAGTTATCCCCACAGAGATGGTTATCCCGACGGCCAGAGTCAGTCATCAAAATCCCGAAGATAATACTCGAATTCTACTTGAAGATCTAGATGCGGTAGAAGAACTCCGGGATTTGGCAAAGATCAGAATGGCTTCTTATCAACAGAAGATAGCAAAGTCCTACAACAAGAATATAAGAGTTCGAAGGTTTCAAGAAGGGGATTTGGTTCTCCGAAAAGCTTTTCAAAATACTACCAATCCTATAGAGGTAAGCTCGCACCAAAGTGGGAAGGTCCTTACTTGATCGATTCGGTAGCAGGAAAGGGGGCATACAAATTGTCTACTTTGGATGGTGACTTACTACCAAGGGCTTGGAATACTATACACCTCAAAAAATATTTCATGTAAGACTTCTATCCCGAGGATAACTATTATACTAAACAGTCAAGGTATGTACTCGAACTTATACTTTTATTCATTTTTAATATTATTATTCTTCAAACAAGCAACTGACTTAAGCATCGGAGGGGTGTTAGCAAGGCTAACACCCACCCCTCACTTAGAGTTAACTTTTTGTAGATATGAGGAAATGAAGTTAACTTGGGCCTTCGTCGCCAGTTTCTAAAGGCCTCGTCACCAACTTATTCTTAAGGTATAAGGGGTTTTCACCTCTTCTAAGGCTTGAGGGATTTTCATCTCTTCCTAAGGCGCCTGTAGCGCACGTTTATTCAACCTTAGTTCGACTTGTTACCTCGTTATCCTCGGCTATTGGTTTGAATCTCGAGGTTTAAGGGATTTTCATCTCTTCTTAAAGTCGCCTGTAGCGCATGATTTATTCAGCCTTAGTTCGAGAGGCGGGGCCAGCAAATGAAATATAGTGACTTGTTACCTCGTTATCCTCGGCTATTGGTTTGAATATCAAGTTTATGGTATACGTACCATAATCTAAGGTTTAGGAGATTTTCATCTCTTCTAAAGGGTCTCGTCACCGGTTCATTCCTAAGGTTTAAGAGATTTTCATCTCTTCTAAAAGGCATTGTCGCAAGTTCGTTTCTAATGGTTTAAGAGATTTTTCATCTCTTCTAAAGGGCCTTGTCGCCAGTTTATTTAGGCCTTGTCGCCAGAATTTCTAAAATTATTTTCAGGGATAATCGCTATATCCACAGGATTAGAGGAGCATCCTAAACAATGGTCTTGTTGCAAAAATAAGATGGTCTAGACATTATCCAGGTTAATTGATATGCGGTTCTGGTATGATTTACTATTTGTGAATATTCCATCTTTTGTATTAATTACAAGATAAAGTTTATGACTTGGTATTGGTTTATTGGCTAAAACTTAAGTTATTACTAAGAAATTTTTTAACAAACTTAAAATTTTCTCTAATAACGGAAACAGGGATTTCGTAGGACTAATCTATTCTCGTAATAATGCCAACTTTAGTCAGTGCTAAATCATAAAATTTTGGTGCTACATGGAAAACAGTTTATCATTAGAAAATTTAACAGCTGAAATTGGTAAAAACAGCTGTCAAATTTTGGGGACAATTGTTAGGGCCCAAATTTTATACTCGGATCTGTGGTCAGCTCAGGATCCTAAATATGCTCGGGATCCCGAATATGTTCAGGATTCTCAGATAAGTTTAGTATCCTGAGTATTATTGCTAATAAATAGATATTTCTCTCTTGGTGTTGATTTATAATTGCAGATATTAATTGTTGATTTACTCCATGCGAAATACACGGTTGGTGGTTACATAAAAACGTGTGGAATGAGTTATAACCTCTAGCATTAAGGGCCAATTAATGGTTAATGATTAACCATTGACTATTATCCTGAAATCTCGCACTTATAGTTAATATTAGCACGTGTGGGACCATGTTTAGTGAGTAACTCCCAAAAGAATCAGTCAAAGATGTGAGAGACCAAGTCTAACATATAACTTCGCATTTAAAGCCATTAAGCCACGTAATTAAAGCGTGAAACGTTTTTCATTAATGACAAGGGCGGATTTCCCGGGATAACAATTGTAATCTTTTCTTATAAGTACGAGCTGATAATATCATTAGAGCACACACCTTCACTTACCTAGCTACTAGCATACACTGTAACACATAGTTTACGATCACTTATCAGCTCCACCACTTGTAATCCTCTTTTTGTTATTAATAAAAGGGTCGGTGATAGTTTTCACCGTCCGGGGGTTTTTTGTGCCGGAGATTATGATAATCAAGGGCTTTTTCCCTCGTAATCAAATCATTGTGTTCATCCTATTTTGATCAAGCACTCCACCTCACGCACTAATTTGATCAAAAGTTACGTTGTTAATTTTTGACCGAAACATTTATATTATGTAATGTGGTGTTTTAGTTGTGCTTCGAAGGTGTTTATAATATGTCTCAATGATGGTTGAAAGAAATATAATGTATGATTGTTTTAAAAAGTTATTGGTTTTACAAGTTGGGAGTGCATGAACAAGTTTTTTTTACCAAAACAGGTTCGGGTTAGAACTGGTTTCGGTTTGAATCAATTTTTGTCAAAGTTGTTATTATTATGTAAATATATGGTGTTATTTATTATGAAGTATATTACTTTTTTATTTTTATCATTTTTTTATGCTTGGTGTTATCTATTATGTAAATATATATGAATAAATTAGTGTATTTATATTATAATATGCTTCTTTAGGCTCACAGTTAGAAAAATAAACATAATTGAACATGGACTTCTGGTTGGTTGGGTTTCTAACTTTTCCTAATCCTTGAACAGACAAAAAATCCCAAAGTCTGAATCTTTTGAGTCATCTTTCTAATTTTCACTACTTGAGACTTTGTTTTTTCGTAATTTGTTGGAGAGAAGATTCTAGGAATGTCATTGAGGTATTGGGAAGCTAGAGGCATAATGGAAAGTATCAGGATATTATGAAACTAAAGATGGTCATGGAACTAAGATGGTCAATGGTAATTTGGGATTTTATGGAACTACAGATGGTCATGGCCAAATTGTTTAGTTTAGTATCATTGACTTTCTTGATAAAAGTTGAGTTCCTGACCTGTGTTGACTTGGTCTCTCGGTCAACAGTGGTTTCTACCCGTCATCATCCGTCAAATACTATCCACCTTGGTGGCAACTTTGTTGTCATTGTCGTCGATATGTAGAAATTATGTGCCGCCAACGGTAATTTTGGAATTTAGGATTATATGGAACTACATATTTTTATGGCCAATATTTGATTAGTTTACTCAAATTTAACTTTTGTTGGGGTCAAGTCAAGTTTTACTTTCTTGGTAATGCAGAGTTTAAAAAAAAGTAGAACCGATTACTCATGGACTTCATATTAAATAAAAATAAAAACCCAGTTGGTTTAGTTGACTAACATCAATAAGAGACACTTGATCCAACTTTCTCGTTTTAAAACGTCATGAAGTTATGCCTTGTTCAATTGATCAAACTCTAATTGGAATAGTTTCCTTTATTATTTAACTATATTAATCATTTGTTCATTTAAACAGTCCACGAGTCTAATCAAGCCCGGCCAAATCCTGATTGCGCTCCCGTCGTAACGCGCGGGCTCTTCTACTGGTTACATTATAATACATATAGGCAACCTTTCACCTCGGTTGCAATCAAGGTGGCTTTCCGATTCATATTCAGGCTTCAATGGCAATTAATATGCATCAATTGAATTGAACAACTGCAATACCTAATTAAAGGATCGACATTTGCTCCATTGATCATCTGATTTTTCTTTCATTTTCTGGCTCATTATAATACCCTATTCTCCTTTCAATTCTCCTAAATTTATTAAATTTTCCCATGTATGTTTTTGAATACGATTTGTTTGAGTAATTTTATACTCATCATCTGTTACGGCGTCACAGGTAATTGTGTTCTTTTCTTGTTTAATTTGGAATACATTGTGTAATTCACGAATTAGGATTTATGATTGATATGTGTTTGTGTGATTGATTGTGTTAGGTTGGTTCGTACTTTGTTGAGCAATATTATTCGATACTTTAGCAACAGCCGGAGTTTGCTTACCAGTTTGAGTCGACGCAGGCTGCATCGGCTATATACGTGAGTTGTTGTGAACTTTATGACTTAAGGATGACATGCCTTATTTGTACATGATTGTGATAGGATATTAGGAGGAATGAGTTTTATTATTAATGTATACATTTGCTTTATTTGATGTTTGTAACTATGAGTAGATCCTGTGTTCTACAACTCACACCGATTAGGCGATTAGATATTTATATCAAGTGTCTTTAAACATAGGGGCTTTCGTAATGGTCTGGAAATGCACACCAATTAGATGCTTTATACCACAATTTCATGTTTTATACCTTCATTTCGTATGTAAATACGCCTCCATTTCCTGTAATTATATCTCAGTTTCATGTATTTATATCTTCATTTTTATGTATTTATGCATAAATTTCATGTATATCTAAGCAAAAATTTAGGCGAAGTTTGATATCGACAAAATAACCAAATAAACCGAACTGATTAACCACAAACCGATTGGTTAATTCGATTGGGGTTGACAACCGAACTTGACTGTGCACGCCCCTAGCAAAAAGTGTCGCTATGTAGACGCCCCTAGGAAAGGCTGGTGGTCACACTCATGCTCACTAAGGGATATAATGGTTCACTGTGTGACCATTTTCTTGATTAATAAAATATTGAAAATATTTTAACAAGGCTTCTTTTCATGCTTGTGAGTCCACTCACAATGGTATTATGGGTGGCCTAATAGTATGAATGTTCTTTTACATATTAAAGGGATCTCAGTAGTCATATGTGACATGTCCTTATATATGAGCCATCATCTGTATATTATATTATGCTGATAACTATGTGCCAAATTTTTCAACAATGCTATGACCCAGGACAACTGTTTTTTTCTTTCCATATATGGTTTATTCTTATTGGTTGCATAAGTATCACGTGTTTAGTTTTGCTTATCCTTTATTTTTATGTTTTTTTAATTTTTGACGCACCATAGAGTTGGTGGCAATTTATGACTTATGCTACTGAAAAATTCATTTTTGGTTATGGATTTATCACCAAACAGGAAAAATCTTTAAGCTTAAAGATAACGTGTCAAAAGATGAACATCATCATCATCATCGTACTCAGTATATCCCACCAATAGCAAAGCTATGGTAGGGTCTGAGGAGGGTAAGATGTAGACAGCCTTACCTCTACCCCATAGGGATAGAGAGGCTGCTTCCGGTGAGACCCCCGGCTCGATAGTGGTTTTGCATCAAGCCTTGGACATAAGGCACATAGCACTCAATCATCGGAAAACCGGTTGATCGGTGCATGTACCCTTGTCTTTCGGTTATCAACGCCACCACATGATGCCTGATTAACCTTCCGCCACTTTTAACGTTATTTTCACGAGATTAGTAAAATAACGTCAAAATTAGTGCAATTTCACTTTTGCCCACCCGAGGGTTCACGCATACATACATTATATGTGCGCACCGCAAGCAGGGCGTTGTCAAAAGATGAACATTGTGTAAAATTATAAATTTAATTCATGCTACTTCGTAAAACCAGTATATTTTTAAATTCATGCTATTCTTGTAAAATCATACTTTTTGAAATCTTGGTATTCAGTTAATAGTATTTTAAAAAATACATGTAATTATGAACATAAAAGTGTTTGCAGATGACCCGCACTACTGTTTTACTGCATCTTTTGGCTTTTATTTTTCTGTCACTTTTCTTGTCTTTTGACTATTGAGCTGTCTAAGGAACGAAAACATTTTATTGTACCATTGCAGCGTATTCATACGCTTCTTCAATCGGTACACTTTAGTGGGATTGAAATCGAGACTATACACTCTTCTGAATCATGGAGTGGAGGGATTATTGTGGTGGTGTCGGGTGCTGTCAAATCAAATTGCTTTCTTGGTTCGAGGAAATTTGCTCAAACGTTTTTTCTTGCTCCTTAAAAGAAGGGTTACTTTGTTATAAATGATATTTTTCACTTTGTTAGTGATGAGGTTACCAATCATTTTTCACCACCATTAGTCATTGTACATAAGCATGATTTTCAACCACTGAATTCTTCTCAGAACTTATCGGGTATTGCATCTTTTACTAGAAGTAGTTAGTTATTTATTTTTGCATTTATTAAATAGTGATGTTAGACTGTTTAATAACAGTTGTTGAAAAGTTTAATTCTTTACACTTACAAAGTAATGGTCAAGGTGACTCCTTTACTTCACAAGAACATCAAAATCAGCGGCAAGAAGACTATGATGGTAGAGTAGACTATGAGGAAGCGTCAACGGTCAAACAGCCTTCTTTTGACCATGTTGATCATTTTCAAGAGTCTTTTTATCAAAACACAGTGAAGTATGATCAACAGCCGTTTCATCAAAACACATCGGTTTAAGGTCAAGAACCAACTCAAGCTGTGGAAGCCTGTGAAGTTTACATACGCTTTTATAGTAAGTTATTTCATTATATTTGTTTTTCTTTTCTTGTTGACATTGAAATCCAAATCATCAGTTTCAATTAACCCCCGCCTCCCCTATCCCAGGTACATTTAGTTCTAATGTCTTCTATTTGCTGATTTGTTTTTCCACTCAATGTAATCTAAACAATTTTGTTTTAATTGGTCTCGAAAAATGGATATTTTTCATGTTTGTTTTCTTAATACTCTGTATATGTTACTGAAAACCAGATAAATAAAATAGTATTATGGCAGATAACATATAGTATAAGTTCATATTTTGTATTTATTTCTTTGGCGTTCAACGTCACAAAGTTTTCACTGTTTAAAGTTCTAGATAGCACTTGTGCAGTTTATTGCATGGCATGTCGTTTTAGGTACACTAAATGGCCTAATTTTCTCGGTCGAAACAGAATCCGAGCCAATGGAAACAGGGGCTAGTCAAATCAATTTTCAAAACGAATAATCGGGTTTGGATATGAAAAAGGTTGTTTTAGCGCACGCTAAGGTTAGCCTTCTCATCTTTTCTTCATTTGAGTCTATTTTGCTTGCTTATTGCTGTGTGTTTGGATTTTGAAAATTTGAAACTTTTAAGTTTTATGGAGCTCTTAAAGCCGTTCATTATTTGCTTACATTGTCGATGAGGCTTTTAGCATTTGGATGATGTGACGTGCAAGTGTTAAGTATGATTCTATTTAAAATATCTCATTTCGTACCAGGGATTTTGACTTTTAAATAGTGAAAGTTACATATTGTGGGTTTGTTTCATACCCAGTCGAGTGGTTGACTTAAAAAAAGGGTTACTTTTTGGGCCGGAGCTGGTTGCAGGTAAGAAAGGATTATGTGTTGTAGCGTAATTAGGCTATTATGAAAATGCCACTGCGTTTTTTCCCTTCGCTTCGCGCATTTAGTACATTAACAATGTTTTGTGCAAGATTCTGATGCTATACATATATTTGGATTTGTGTATATGTATATGTATATGTATATGTATATGTATATGTATATGTATATGTATGTGTGTACATGTGTATGTTTTTTTGAACTTATATGTGTGTATGCATACGTATTCTTATGACTCTTGTTTTACAGTTTGTTGAGAAAGCTCCTGAGGACGTTGTTCATGGGGTCCGTGAGAAGGCTGCAAAGCAAAAGAAAAGTTGTATCTTACAAAAACACGTTTGTCGTTCTTTCAATCGACAATTTTGGTATCGGAGTAGATGTAATTCTTATGGTCCGTCGATTAACATTTTATGGTTTTTTGGCACCATTGGATTACCGGTTCTGATCTGTCCTGGTAATGTTGTTAAGGCAGCCAGCTAATGCATTGGCCAATTTTGGACTAGCTGTAACCATTCTTACTAGCATTACTCATAAAGCTTAGCATAAAATTATTTATGTGGATGTAAATTTCATTTTCGAAGTTTTTTTTAGTTTGTTTAATTTAATATAGAAAAATCTTTCAAAAAACAATCTTTCAAGATTTACTTTTAGTTATTTAAACATGTATATCATGTTTTTTTATGATTATGCTTGCTTTGAACTTGCTAACGGCCAGCTAACTGCTTAATAACCGGTTAGGCACTGAACTTTTGTTGAATGATTTGTGTATGCATGTTTTACTATGATCGTGTGATATCTTATGTTTGTTATATATGAACTTGTGACGTTTGTGTTTACATATGATGTATTGATCAATTGAGTTGTTTGTTTGGATTCGATTTAGCTTTCTATGAAGTTATGCAAGTTTGTTTATATTCAGTTAATATTAATCCATAGGTTATCTATCGATTGTTAACTTGGGACCGCAATCCCTGGCGGTTATGATAAACAATTTGGTTGGTTGGTTAGATAAACAATAAAGGTGTCTGAAATTAATTATGATTGTCTTCAAACTGATTTGTATGTGTTGTAAACCACAAGACATTGACCTATAAGAACCCATTTAAGAGGTCTTGAATCACAAGGGATGGGTAATAAAGCTTGCTACGCTGAAGGAACTTGGCTTTTTTATGTTGGTTGGTTACATTGTGGACTACATACCAATTATAACCTCTTTTTATGTATATTTGTATAGAACGCCTTAAAAATGTCTTTAATATTAATTTGTTAGCTTTTTTTTTAACTCTCACGTTTAGTTAGCCTGAACTCTTTCAAGTTGCAAAACCATTTAATCTCTTCCATGTTGCAAAACCATTGATTATATTATCTTGTTATCATTATTTTTTTTATGTGAAAACAAAGCTAAAGCTATTGTTAATTAATTTTACCCAAGTTAAGACTATTATTTTTCTTACCTATCACAAACCCTAAATGAGTTAATAAAATATCAATTTTATTGTGTATTCTCGTAGAATAGATTCATCAAAATGATTCTTAGTAACATTTTTGGAGGTTTTGGTTTGATTACTTTGGTGCTTACTTTTATGAACCAATGAAATACATATTATTTGAAACATAAAAAACTGTCCACATTTTTACAGATAGATGGGGAGGATTCCATAACCAATATTCACGTTTTCGCTAATTCTGTAAAATTAAACGTCAATTGTTTTATTTAAAACAGTAAATTAATTGAGTTTTTTAATAAAGTTACAAATCAAAAATGGTTCCAAACCATCAAAATTTTGGTTGAAGATTGCCTCAAATCTTGCTTATGTAGACAAAATTTTGGCATCGCATTGATTCTCTACCATCCAAATATGTTGGACTAAGCAAAGTGACCAAAAGTAATGCAAAATGCGATTGAGCTCTTATGTGCCTTATGTAAAAGTCTCTCGCAACTAAGAGCCGGATTTCTCACGGCTATTCGATCATTTCAATGTTTGAATTGAAGGTTCATACTGTCAGACTTATTTGATCTTATCAAATGTTATCATTTTTCTCGAATAAATCATGAATTCTATAAGATACTATTAAAGATCTTATCGAAAACTTACAGCTGCTTGCTGTACGGATTAGATCAAATAGGAAAAAGTTTGTAATAGATAGCAATTGATTTATTTTTACTTTGAAGGGCAAGAAAAAAAGGAATGTGCCCTCTTATTTTATTACTAGATGTTCCATTAGTAACATTCCTTTGTAGTTTTGATTTTTTATTTTACTTGTGTTTAGTCTTTCCCGATTATAAATCATATAGAAATTTTTGAAATGGATTTTTTGATTGGTTCATCAATACTGTTCGCCCAGAATCCCCATTTTAACTCTGGACCATTTATTCTACTATTATTAGTGAGCAGTAATGGAATAATTCTATCATAGAGATAAGGGACATAATTCACATGGATATAGTAAGTCTCGCTTGGGCTGCTTTAATGGTAGTCTTTACATTTTCCCTTTCACTCGTAGTATGGGGAAGAAGTGGACTTTAGAAGCACTCCTAATTTAGTTGAGGAATGAAACGGTATCAATTGTTTTATAGATCGTTCTGCAACGCATTTTTGATTTGAATTGAAATCATTTTCAAATCAAAATATCTTCGTTTCCAAATTCCATTGGATTATAGTGGATCAATTTATTCTATAACAGTAAAACAAAACAATTATTTCAGATTCATCGGAATAAATAGATGTATCAAAGAAATAGAATTGGGTCCTACATAAATTCCATATATGGATTAATAACTACATATATTGAAGATAGAAGCTAATATAGTATACCAACTTTATTAGAAACAATTTTATACACTACTATAACACTAATAGAGAGTATGATAAGTAAGAAATCAATTTCTTACTTACCATACTCTCGGATCTCATAGAATACTGCCGATTATAGCCCGTTGATTTCATTTAAGGCGCAAAACAAAAATAGAATACTTTTCATTTGATTTCTTCAACTATTGATAAGAATTCAGAAGTCAAGTTTCATTTAAAGTAATTAATCATTTTGACTGGCTGTTTTTACGTAAATTATAAGTAGAAAAGCAGTAGGAATTAAAATGAACAGTGCAGTAGCAATAAATGCAAGAATATTTACTTCCATAATCTCATCGTTTTTTTTTTCAAAATAACTCGGGATTTAATCCCATAGAGATGATAAATCTTTCACCTGTCAATTCAATGAATGCATTACCTATCGATGATCTTGAATCGGATCAATATCATGAATAACAATATCTGAGCTATTAAATTAATTCGTCGTCGAGAATTGAATAGTATAACATACGAACATCTTTTATCCATACTGAATCCAAAATGGGATTCCCGGACCAATCAAAAACCCCTTTACTTTGTTTATCCTTCTTTTCTTTATTTTCTATAACCTACCTTCCTTAGGTCTTCCTTATAGAACCATCAAACGAACTCTAACCACCCGCCCCAACTACAAAAACCCAACAAACAATACAAGCGAAGTGGAAAAAGAGAGGAATTAGGTTCTAAATTTTAATGATCTAAATTTCTTTGGAAGACAAATAAGTATGAGAAAGATGAGTCGCGGGAGAAAAGATGGAATATTCTATCAACTTCACTATTTTAGTTATTTTTTAGTTTAGGGTTTGTTCTTTCTTCGACAGAATCCTGAAAAAAAGAAGGGAAACCCCTTCGGAATTCAATTATGCTCTCTGTCCCTTCTTTCACAGAAAATCGAGAGGCGAATTGATGTACTTATTGGATACGTCGGGACTGATGGGGCTCGAACCCGCAACGTCCGCCTTGACAGGGCGGTGCTCTTGCCTATTGAACTACAATCCCAGGGAAATAAGAAGAGATCTAGCAGAAATTTTGGATTCTTTTTTATTCTCTCGTATCAGGTATTTTTTCGTATCAGGTATTTTTTAAGAACAAGAGGGTTCTACCATCTGATAGTAGATTGACAAATTGTTGGGCCGAGCTGGATTTGAACCAGCGTAGACATATTGTCAACGAATTTACAGTCCGTCCCCATTAACCACTCGGGCATCGACCCAACGCCTAATTCATTTTAGACGTTCCATAATCAACTTCCTTTCGTCTCCCAGGCAGATTTGACAAATACATATCACTTTATATAAAATACAAAGTCCCACTGAGTAGACTATTAGAAGGACTTGACAAAGATGGATCACTTGATAGAAAATCCCACTCCTATAGTCTTGAGTATTGGTATACCCCTAGAGGGACTTGAACCCTCGTTTTCTCCGTGAAAGAGAGAGGTCGTAACCACTGGACCATATGGGCCTTTGGCCACCTTACCTTAATATAACTCAGACCTTTTGGAGATGTGAATCAAACCGAAAAACTCGTTAACTATTCTGGAGGTTAATGGTAATCAAATCAAACTTTACCATTCAATTACAACCTTGAAACTTGATTTCATTGGTCTTTCTCATCTTTATATCTCTCATTCACAAAGGGTTCTGCGTTGGATCCAAGATCCTTTACTATCCAGTGGATTCAAGGTGCTTTACCAAAATAGTATTTGACCACTTAAATTATATTGCGCCCTAAGTCATACTGTCAATTGACGACAGGACAGGAGGGCAATAAAAGAATAGAGAAGACGGAAATATAGATTAGGTATATCCGCGCGTGTTAATGTTAAGTTAATAAATACAACATTCATATAGTTTTCTGGTATTCAATATTATATTCAAGTAAATTAGAATTTCAATACCGTTATACATTATATTATACATTATAATATAAGAAACTGAATCAGTTTTGATATTTGATATTCTAAAAAAATCCCAAAGCAGAGTAAGCCTAAATGGTAGAATTCTTTTTCTAGGACTGTTTTATAAATTCCGTTCCAGTTGCATCTCTTAAAATAAGTTCAGTATCAATTTTTATTTCACCTATCTCATAGATTCCAGTCAAAGATTCATAGAATCGAAATTCCATCATTGGTAGATCTATAGGATTTTATTTGATATTTGATGGATAATGAGCCAGCCTAAATGGTATTTTTTTTTTTTAGAATTCGATATGGATGAATATAAATAACTTACAATTTCAAAATAATCCGGGATAGACTCAATGTCCACAATACCTGGATTTAATCAGATACAATTTGAAGGATTTTGTAGGTTCATTGATCAGGGTTTGGCAGAGGAGCTTTCTAAGTTTCCAAAAATTGAAGATACAAATCAAGAAATTGACTTTGAATTATTTTTGGAAAGATATCAATTGGTAGAACCCCTGATAAAGGAAAGAGATGCTGTGTATGAATCACTCACATATTCTTCTGAATTATATGTGTCGGCGAGACTCATTTGGAAAAACGATAGGCGTAAGTATATCCAAGAACAAACAATTTTGATAGGAAAGATCCCTCTAATGACTTCTCTGGGAGCTTTTATAGTAAATGGAATCTATAGAATTGTGATCAATCAAATATTGCAAAGTCCCGGTATTTATTACCAGTCAGAATTAAACGATAACGGAATTTCGGTCTATATTGACACATCTGAAGGAACAAAATTTTGGTTGAAGATTGCCTCAAATCTTGCTTATGTAGACAAAATTTTGGCATCGCATTGATTCTCTACCATCCAAATATGTTGGACTAAGCAAAGTGACCAAAAGTAATGCAAAATGCGATTGAGCTCTTATGTGCCTTATGTAAAAGTCTCTCGCAACTAATGTTGGCACCATAATAAACCAAAATGCTTCCAACCAAATCTATATTGCGTCCTGCCGCAACGCGCGAGCTCTCCTACTAGTTATTATTTATGATTATACTTGTGTATTATTATTTAAATAAATATAAGTGAAATTCGGTTTTGGTCCATGTAGTTTCTTAAAGTTATCAATTTTAGTCTAATGTTTATTTTAAAGATGGTACAATACTTTCATTTTACTTCCATTTCTAGTCCACCTCATTAACGCCATCCATCCAACCGTTAATACAATTGTGAGAGGCTATTTTTTATATTACTCACATACATTAGATGATCAAAACCTGAAGAGAAAATATATTTACTTAATTAATTGAACATGGAATTTCAAATCATTCTGACCCTAAACAGCCGATGCTTCAACAGTTCCATCGGTTGAATAAATTCGTCAGTATCAACAGTTCCATCGGTTGAATAAATTCGTCATTAACGGTTTACATCCAACATTAATTCACAACAAATCTTCACCACTTACAACATAACTAAGCAACCACCATAATATCTATTACAAAAGTTAGCACACTCATACTTAAAACTAGCTAGACAGAGACAAAGTGCACAAAAACAACACATCAGATGCCTCTTTTTCCATTATAAACATAAAATTTTGAAGCACATATAAACATCATAAATGCGCCTACAGCGATTCCAGCAAGAAGGTGATAAAAGTGATCGATATGCCCTTGATAACTTTATGCCCTTGATTCAAGTTATCAGATATCCAACCATCTTGTCCGTTTTCGCCTGTCGTTTTCTCAACAATTGAGATTATAAAACTGCTTAGAAAGCTACCAATTCCCAAAACACTGAGATAAAGTGCTAAACCTATACTTTTTAAATCACTCGGCATTTGGTCATAAAAGAATTCTTGCATACCCACAACTGTAAACACAGCTCTTGCCAAAAAATATTGAGGTATTAACCACCATATCTTCATCGGGACCGTCGAACTCCGATCGTCCACTAATCCATACTCACGAGCCATTTTGAGTCTTTTTGACTCAACGACCCCTGCAACAACCATTGTAAAAGTAGATAGGAAGATCCCTGTTCCAATTCTTTGAAGCATTGTTATGCCAGAAGGTATGCTTGTAACAGTTCTGGTTACAGGAACTAAAATGGTGTCATAGATGGGAATGAGGATTAAAGCCGAGAGGCCGATGAAATATTGTAGTGTGGCGGGTGGAATCTTAAAGGTTGACCCGATTGACCGGTCCATGGTGGCTCCTTGTTTGGTGAAGAATGTGGAAGTTTGAGAAATACAATTCCATACCCTAAACAACTAAACCATATTAGAATTAGTCTAAGAACCACCTTCGCTTCTTCCACATCATCAGCACTACAAAACGAGTCCATCTTCGCTAGAGGAAACCAAAGCTTTGTCTAGGAATCTGCCATATCAACACAACATTAGAAACTTATCCAACAAAATATAACGTACTATGATGAGTCGCTAGCTCTATTACCTGAATTGTTGAGATTCTTGACGAGGGATTCTTCCAGAAGCTCCCACTTCTGGAGAGATTTCTAAGAATTAAACTCTCCGACTCCGAGCTGCGGTAACAAACACGTGGCAGATTCATGCAAACGCTTTTTTTTAATGGGTTTTCTCACCAAACCGATAAGTCGTGGTTCCAAACAAGAATATTAAGAGCGCAAAACCCATGATGACACAAGGAATCCCAAATCCAAGACCCCCGGCTAAGTCTATCTTGAATGCAACTAACAACAAAGAACCCAACTATAGGCCCCGCACACAATCCAAAATACCACCAGTTGAAGAATGATCTTTTGGATTTGACTTCTTCTTGATCATCTGCATCAAACTAGTCAGCCCCAAAAGCTTGCACACAGGCTTTGTGCCCATCTTGAGCAAATGCCACAAGATATAAAGATATGAAAAGGATGATCACTTGAATCTTTGTAGAGCATGATGAGCCATCAGTGGCATGTTTACAGTTAGATGTGTTGGGTTTCAACAGTGGTTCGGAACAAAAACGATTAAACAATAAAAACCCGTTTTAACATATTAGATCTGTTTAAGTGAATATTAATCATATTAATAAATAAAACGAACCAAAAACGCAGCGGATAATAACGAGAAAAAAAACGAACCAAAAACGCAGCGGATAATAAAAAGAAAAAAAAACGAACCATCAAACCAAAACTCGAACTCGGATCCGGTTACAACTTTATACGAGTACGATAAAATAAATCTAACAACCATAGATAAAGTTAGTGTTTTATACCTCGGTTATCGAAACCGGGAAGAAACACCGAGAGCTAACGAAAAGAGCAAGATATAAACACAATCAAGAACCCACAACTATTCTGGCGGTGGACGGCGGCAGGCAGCGGTGGACGGCGGTCTGGCAAATAGCAGCGACAGAACGACAGCAGCAGTTGCTGTAGTGATATTCCAGCGGTGGCACGGTTTTCCGGCGGCGGCGGAGTTTTTGGCGGCGGCTTGGGTTTTCCGGCGGCGGAGGGTGACTGAGCAGTGGTTGCCGGCTGGTGTTGATGCAAGGGTGGCTAGGGTTTTTGGTTGGTGATGATTGTTGTGATAATAATATGTTATTATTCTATATATAGGAATGTAATTAGGGATTAAGCAAGATTAAACCCAATGGGCTTCAAGCCCAAAATCATCAAACTAAAAAGCCTAGTGCACCATATGATCTTGCTAATTTATTGTGTCAGCCCAGTTAATGATTAAGTGAGTATATTAATTTGTTACCCTCGGTGTAACTCATACCGGGTCATATTCGGGTCGGTCCGCGTTGACTTGACCTGAACCGTCCATGTATTCCAACAGTCTCCCACTTGAACGGATTTGGGTCAAGTATCAAAACACTAACAGCTAGAGGCGTTCTAGCTACACATATATGTCCTCAACCAATTATGACATTTTTAAATTCATAACCAAAATATCTTGGAATACATTATTGCAAGATAATGATCTTATAGTAATCGTTGTCATCTATCCTTTCTGTATAAAACATTATTTGAACAATGAGACACGGATCAAATCAATCTCATATAGTGTTCAATTATTGTTGTCTTCAATATAGAGTCAAAGTGGTCCAATCAAACACACAGTAAGTTTGGGTGAGGCCTCACACTTTACCAATTTAAATCAACGAGCGCACCAAGATGTCTAACTGTTACATTTTCATGTAAGAGTACATAATCCCATCTTGACTACATACAACTCCCACTGAACTCTAGAACATTCCCAATCAATGCCTTTATGGCTGGCAGTTACGCAATAGCGGTTAACATGATCAAGGAATATTCCTCGGTAAACGAAAGTTCCAATATGTATCTCAGGTCTAAGGATACTAAATGAGCATACTATTATCAAAACATCTTATGATCAAGATCCATGAAGATGATTTGATGCGAGTTACATCCAACGTCATTCATAATGAGGTCTGTGAGTTTGGAAGTCAACTCCTTGAGTCCAAAGTCAGAATAGTCTTAATTCAAAATCGCTCCCACGAATCCAACCGACTACGGATAATTTAGAATGTAATATTCACGTATTAAACATATTAAAAGAACACAGTTGTATTATTCAACGTTTGCATTTAACCATTAAATCAAAAGTGAACAGAGAAGTACAACTGATTAAACGTTCATACATCCAAATACTAAATCAAAATAAATCACTAGAAAGTCTTAGCCCGATAGCATCTCTATGCTGATCATGCTTGTCCTAGGTCATCGGCTTAGTGAGCGGGTAAGCTAGATTTTGATCTGTGTCTACTTTGCTTATCATGATGTCACCTCGTTCCAGTATATCCTGAATAAGATGGAACTTCCTTAGAATATGCTTGGTTCTGTGATGAGACCTTGGCTTGAGCAATAGCACCTGTGTTATCACAGAACACCTCGATTGGTTTGCGAATACTCGGAAGCACATCAAGATCGGTGATGAACTTCTTCATCCAAACAGCATCCTTAGCAGCATCTGATGCAGCTATATATTCGGATTCGGTGGTAGAATCCGCCACTACACTCTGCTTGGAGCTCTTCCAATAAATAGCTCATCCATTGAGAGTGAAGACGAAACTTGACTGTGAGCGAGAATCATCTCGGTCAGTCTGGAAGCTAGCATCAGTGTAACACCTTACAGTGACCTCCTCTTCCACTCCCCCAAACACCAAGAACATATCTTTGGTCCTATTCAAGTACCTTAGAATGTTCTTCACAGCAGTCCAATGGGCAATGCCAGGACTCTGTTGAAAACGACTGGTTATGCTTAAGGCATACGAGATGTCAGGTCTAGTACACAACAGAGCATACATGATGGAGCCAACCGCAGAAGCATATGAAATTGCTTGCATACGCTTAGATTCAATATCCGTTGCCGGAGATTGCGATTTGCTCAACACGGTTCCTTTAGTCATTGGACAGCTCCTTTCTTGGAGTTTTCCATTGAGAAGCGTGCCATTACTTTGTCTATGTAAGTACTTTGACTTAGCCCTATAATCTGCGTAGATCTATCTCTATGGATCTTTATTCCCAGAATATATGCAGCTTCTCCAAGATCTTTCATTGCAAGACAAGATTCCAACCAGTGCTTAACTTCCTTAAGCATAGGAATGTTGTTTCCAATTATCAGTATAACATCCACATACAAGATGAGGAATGATTTAGTGCTCCCACTAGCCTTTCTATAAACACAAGGCTCATCTTCATTTTTGATAAAACCAAACTCTTTGATTTTCTCATCAAAGTGAAGATTCCAGCTTCGAGATGCTTGCTTAAGTCCATAAATGGATTTATTCAATTTGCAAACCCTATTAGGATATTTTGGTTCGACAAAACCTTCAGGCTGAACCATATACACATCTTCAGAAAGATGTCCATTAAGAAAAGCGGTTTTGACATCAATTTGCCATATCTCATAGTCATAGTATGCAGCAATGGCAAGCAATATCCTTATTGACTTAGTCATAGCAATGGGCGAAAAGGTTTCATCATAGTCAACACCTTGAGTTTGAGTAAAACCTTTCGCGACTAGCCGTGCTTTATAGGTTTGCACATTTCCATGCATGTCGGTTTTTCTCTTGAAAATCCATTTGCTCCCTACTGCCCGACTATTGGGGGGTAGCTCAACCAAGTTCCAAACTTGGTTATCATGCATGGATTGCATGGCACCTCGCTATTTCTCGAATTCCGAATCCAAGATAGCAGATTTGTGGTTAGTAGGATCGTCGCCAGACTCGGCTACTAATAAGACTTCGGGACCATCTAGATGCCATAAGTATCTAGAATTGGGTACGGGAGTCCTAGTACTTCTGAAAACGCTCGTGTCCACGCCTGATGTATAAGCAACAACAACTTGTTGATCAGACACTCCAACTTCCTCAGCGGTTGTTTGTGGTTCTCGAATTTCTTCAAGATCGACAATGTTATCTCCAGCTCCTCGATTGAGAAATTCCTTCTCGAGGAAGTGGCCTTTCCTCTTTATAGAAATCGTATTTGTATCGGGATGAAAGAAGTAATAACCGCTTTGGTTATAGTATTCGACGAAAACAACTTTTACGCTGTGGGGATCAAGTTTGTCATCAGACTCACTTGAGACATAAGCATCACATCCCCATACTCTAAGGTAAGACAAATTGGGTTTCTTTCCCCCATGCCATATCTCATATGGGGTTTTGTGTATCTTCTTAGTTGGAACTAGATTGACAATGCGGGCGGCGGTCATAAGGGCGAAACCCCAAAAGGAGTGAGGCACGTTAGTTCTACACATCATCGATCGAACCATGTTTAGCAAAGTTCGATTTCTCCTCTCGCTCACGCCATTATGTTGGGGTGTGCTAGGTGGAGTGAGCTGTGAAACAATTCCACGCTCTTTTAGATGAGTGATGAACTATGAGCTGAGATACTCTCCACCTCGATCTGATCGAAGTATCTTAATGGCTTTACCAAGTTGTTTTTCCACTTCGTTTTGAAACTCTTTGAACTTTTCAAAAGTTTCATGCTTGTGTTTTATAAGATACACATAAGCGTATCGACTATAATCGTCGATAAAAGAAACAAAGTATATTTCATGGTTTCTAGACATGGTTATTAAAGGTCCACACACATCTATGTATGAATCCTAACAGATCTCTTGCTCGTTCATTTTTATGAGTGAAGGAGTCCTTGGCGAGTTTGCCAGATAAGCAAGACTCACAATTGTCAAAAGAGTCTGGTCCCGTGGATTCAAGAATCCATTCGGATTGGAGTCTTTTAACTATTGCCTTGCTTATGTGGCCAAGTCCGCAATGCCATATAAATGTATCATTGATGCCAGTTCTGATACGTTTTGAAAGATGATATACGTTATTATCAGTTTGAACATCAATCTCATAAATACCATTTCGAGGTTTAGCCTCAAAATAAAAGATATCATTCAAGTAAGCAGAAATAGCCATGCCATTAAGAACATACTTAAATCCTTGTTCAAACAACAACGAAACTGAAATGATGTTTCTGGTCAAGCCAGGAGCATACAAACAATTATTCAAAGGAAAAACTAGGTCAGATGGACAAGTAAAATAAAATACTCCAGTTGCCAGAACTGGCACTCTCTTCCCATCTCCAACGATGAGTTCCATGCTGCCTTTATTCAGTTTCCTCCACTTCTCAGGGTCCTGCAAGACATTAACGATGTGGTAACCATATCCGGTATCAAATACCCATGTGTTTCTAGAGACATTGAAAAGTTCAATAACGTATATGGAAATACCTCGAGAAGAGCCTTCACCATTGGCTTTTTTCATCTTAATCTCAACAAGGTAATCGGGACAATTTCGCATCCAGTGCCCCATCTTGTTGCATTTGTAGCACTGGCGCTTCTCAAAGGGCGGCGGTGGTGGTTTTGCAACTTTCTTGTTAGTGTTGGTGGCAAACTTGGCAGCAACAGTAACCTTCTTCTTGCCTTTTCCCTTAAAACCCCGATTATTTGGTTTTGGCTTCTTGACACCAGCAAATCGAATCATCAGAACTTGATTGGTCCTAGAAGGAATGTTCATCTGAGCCTTCTTGAGCATGTTATGAAGCTCCGACACTGTCTTCACCTAGCCATTCATGTTGAAATTCATTATGAATTGGTCGTAAGAGCTGGTGAGAGAGTCGAGGATGAAATCAGCTGCCATCTCATCGGGCAGGGGATAATCAAGTTTCTTGAGCTGATCGATGTACCCCTTCATCTTAAGAACATGCGCACTGGCGGGAGACCCTTCTGCCATCTTGCAACTAATGAGTTGTTTCATGGTGTCGAAACGTTCTTGACGGGCTTGTTTCGGGAACATGCCCTTGAGTTGCTCAAGCATATCATAGGCACCAAAGTCTTCCAAGCCTTTAGCAAGCTCAAAAGTCATGGTGGCTAGCATAATGTAGGAGACATCAGCCGAGTCATCCTTATGCTTCTCAAGAACTTTTCGAGCAGCGGCTGTGTTGTTTTCAGGCTCGGTTGGAACAGGTCCATCGAGAACATACAAGCGCTTTGCCATGGTGAGAACAAGTCTCAAGTTGCAGTGCCATTCGATGAAGTTGGTACCGTTCAATTTATCCTTCTCAAGGATAGTCTGAAGGGCGTAGGGTGAGTTTTCGTTTGATGACATCTGATTTATTAAGCAAAAGTAAATTTAATTAGTATTTTCGACGTTGTAACCCTATTATTAATGACCCAATAACATTAATAAAATAGGAGCATGAGAATCTGGCTTCTAGTTATTAAAGGCAGCTGTAGCACACAACATTAATAAAATAGAGCACAACTCTCAGTTATGAGGCCTATAGAGACAACGATTGTCTGTATAGATACGTTTAGCCTCATCTTTGCCCACTGTAAGTCTCCAGACAGCTGTAGCACGTAACCGGAGAGTAAAGTAATAGTTGTCCTAGTACAGTGACGTGTGAAAGGGTCGGATGTGCCAACAAAACGCTTTCACCTTGATGAGATAGGCTAGAAAACAAGTGCGGTGCTCTAGCTCCAAACACTCGAAATTTCGCAGTATGCCTCAAGTGTGACTTGTAGTAGGCTTGGCATAAACTATTGGTTGTATATTGGGATTAATTTTAGAATAACCAAATAGAGTAAAACTCAAATTTTACTGTATTTATTATCGGGACAAATTGATGAACCCTTTCATCTCTCAAGACACTTAGTTTTAAATAACTTATTATTAATAAGTTTGTCGGGATACGGCTAACCAATTTTAAGTTAATAGAAAAATTATTAAGTTATTAGTGTTGGAAATCAAAAAAGTTTTAAATTTGCAAAACATAATTGGTCAATTTAAATTGTTTATTTTAAATTTATTTGGTATTAGGTCGGTGATATTATAATCCTATTATAAACAATCCAAGCAACCACAATTGCAAATAATAATATGTAAATCCTTATGGCCAAAAAGGTGATCGGTCTCGCTAGAGCCAATTAGGGAGACCGATCGGGTCAAGGGGGTCACAACACAAAACAACCACAAGGATGGACTTCTTCGTGCATCCCGTCAATCATCTTGTCCGAACTCCCACTAACTCCAAGAAATCCTTGAGCTCGTCCTCGGTTATCTTCGCGTCTTGTTTATTACAAATTTATAATACTAACATAATTTGCCCTATTAAAAATTTGAACCATCCAAATGGCCAAAAGAAAACCGAATAATAAAATAATAACCGTTTACAATTTTGAACCATCCACATGGTCAAATAAAAAGCTCAACAACCAAACACAACCAAACAAACATAGGTCGGGGCCGGATTTACATATTCAAAATAAATAATATTCGGGTCGTTTTGACTTGGTCAAATAAAATAAACAAAACTTTGACCGAATCCAAAATTACCCGAAAATAAATCTAGATCAATAAACTTTAAACGATTTAAAGTTATGTAGATCCGGTTTAAACGAACCGGGATCGACTCGTACGTTGTAACCGCGGCTCTGATACCACTGTTGGGTTTCAACGGTGGTTCGGAACAAAAACGGTTAAACAATAAAAACACGTTTTAACGTATTAGATCCGTTTAAGTAAATATTAATCATATTAATATATAAAACGAACCAAAAACGCAGCGGATAATAATGAGAAAAAAAACGAACCATCAAACCAAAACCCGAACTCGGATCCGGTTACAAGTTTATACGAGTACGATAAAATAAATCTAACAACCATAGATAAAGTTAGTGTTTTATACCTCGGTTATCGAAACCGGGAAGAAACACCGAGAGCTAACGAAAAGAGCTAGATATAGACACAATCAAGAACCCACAACTATTCCGGCAGCTGTCGGCGGCAGGCGGCGGCGGACTGGTGTTGATGGAAGGGTGGCTGAGCAGTGGTGGCTGGCTGGTGTTGATGGAAGGGTGGCTAGGGTTTTTGGTTGGTGATGATTGTTGTGATAATAATAAGTTATTATTCTATATATAGAAATGTAATTAGGGTTTAAGCAAGATTAAGCCCAATGGGCTTCAAGCCCAAATTAACTAAACTAAAAAGCCTAGTCCACCATATGATCTTGCTAATTTATTGTGTCGGCCCAGTTAATATTTAAGTGAGCGTATTGATTCGTTACCCTCGGTGTAACTCATACCGGGTCATATTCGGGTCGGTTCGCGTTGACTTGACTCGAACCGACCATATATTCCAACAAGATGGAATCAAAGTTGAAAAAGCCAGACATGCAAGTGCCTGTTTCAATACAAATATTTCTTATATTCTTTTATATCGAAATATGCTAAAAATTATGAAGACTCATTTTTATAATTCAGTACAGCGAACATATATTTGGTAAAATGTTTTAATTATTAGTTATTATGTTTTGTGAAGGTTTGGAAAGTTGGTGTGCAGATGTAAACATTTGAAAAGTATATGTTATCACTGTTAGTTAGCTGTTTATACAGATCTAGTCTTAAGATCAACTTCTATTTCTGATCTTAAGTGTTCTTTGTATGTTCATATGTATTGTTCTCCATCATTTTGATGAGAGAAATGTTGAATATGTATAATCAATTTGGGGTTTAATAAAATTGATTTGGGTATTTCGTTTGTAAATCCTTGGTTGCTGACAAAATAAAAGGCAAACGGGCAACAGACCAGAATATAGAGCAGAATTTGTTGGTGTCGTCGTTGTGATCCATGCCAATGTTACGATCGCTGTCTAAAAAAAAAAAACTTTAACTTGATCACCCAGAATATTATCTTTCAGCTAATGCATGCTCATACTCCACTTGCTCACTTAACACCATTAGTGTCACTATCATTTTAAACGTGTCAAACTGCATTTAATCTACAAATGGGATTGCGGGCCTCTTCTCTTAACTAAATTTAAGACATCTTACAAGTGTTCGATGTATAAAAGAGGCTTTAGACGGTGTGGTACTGCAAAGTAGGTAAATTATATATCATAGGTTCGGTTTTGTGTATATATATTACTAGACGGGTGCCCGCGCGATGCTGCGGGAAACCAAAATCCTAGTAATCATGTAACAATTACGGATGTTCAAAGTTCGTTTGAAATCTTGAAATCGTTTAAACCAATCACCACTTTTGATTAGCTGGTTTCTAAATGTTCAAACCATAGAAAACGGTTCGGTTTACGGTTTATACCAAAAACAGGCCATATAAAACCGGACCGGACTGTAAACTTATTATTGGAAAACGGTTCGGTTTACGGTTGATACCAAAAACAAGCCATATAAAACCGGACCGGACTGTAAACTTATTATTGAAACTCAATGCGTGAAACCAAACCATTAGTAACGATTCAGTTTAAATTTTCGACGCTTTAGTTTTCGTTTTCAATGAAAAAAAATCAAACCAACGGTTTAGTTCACTATTTAACTTGGAAACCGTTAAAACTGAATTGTGAACGCCTATATGTAACATGTTAATTTTTTAATTGAAAAAAACTATAGCAATACCATACCCAAATTAAAGACAATAAAATTCTCGTTTTTATGGTGTAATTTTTAAAAAAATGTATTAACGTATGAAAAAGTTACGGCCGTTGGAAAATTGTTGGTGGGAAGTTGGTTACAATTAAAATAAAAAAGAATACATAGTTAATTTTTTAAATTTACAAAAGTTGAGTAAAGATGATGGGGCAATGTTGTAACTTTTTTCATGTATATTTTCTAATGGACAAGTTTGTCCCTATCTTACATGTTATAAAAGGTGTACCTTAATCTTTATAAGGTGTGAATTACTTAAAATATAGGTGTCTTAATTTGCCCATGTTTCATGCATTATATATAGTATAGATTATATAGATATTCCGTTATCCATCTTCATCTCAATTATTAAACTGTAAAGTGTTTATCTATTTCTATTCTTCCTTCCAATCTCCTGAGACTAGGTTCATTATTCACGTATCTAAATTTTATATATGTATTTTGATTTGTACTACGTACGGGCATAAACTTAAAAACTCATTTTGATTTAAAAATTAGAAACTTAACAACTCATTTTGATTTAAAAGTATAAAGGTTGCTGGCGATCTGCATATTTCATCATCGATGACGTTAATTAGAATTAAACTTAACTTAATCTTTCTTTTGTTTTTAACATGTTCGATATATATATATATATATATATATATATATATTATATATATATGCATGCATGCATGCAGGTGTTGAAGTGGCGGAGAGGTTTGCATATTATGGAGTGAGTTCAAATCTGATCACCTACTTGACCGGACCCTTGGGGCAATCCACGGCAACAGCGGCTGAGAACGTCAACGTCTGGTCCGGAACGGCCTCGCTTCTACCACTCGTCGGGGCTTTCATCGCCGACGCTTTTCTCGGTCGATACCTCACTGTCATCATTGCTTCTCTGCTCTATATTCTGGTTCGCATTTTTACAACACTGCTTATAACAGATGGTTAAAAATGCAAAATACCTTATAGTGTTTTTGTTTTTTTAATATTTTACAAAACAAATTATCAACTGCAGGCACTTGCAATGCTGGCCTTTTCAACTTTGATTCCATCCGACTGTGTAAACGCTATCTATGACTCGCCATGCTCTCCAAAGATTCAAGTTATTATCTTTTTCATATCTTTATATCTCATGGCATCTGCTCAAGGTGGACACTAGCCCTGTGTGCAGGCTTTTGGGGCTGACCAGTTTGATTCAGACGATTCTCAAGAACTCAAATCTAAAAGCTCATTCTTCAACTGGTGGTATTTTGGATTGTGTGCAGGGCCTATGGTTGGGATCTTCGTACTGAGTTACATTCAAGATAACCTTAGTTGGGGTCTTGGATTTGGGATTCCTTGTGTTATCATGGGTTTTGCCCTCGTAGTATTCTTGTTTGGTACCACGACTTATCGGTTTCGCGAAAAAACTGAAGAAATGAACGTGTTTGCACGAATCAGCCGAGTGTTTGTTACAGCTGCTCGGAATCGGACATTAGCAATATCTGTAGAAGAGGAAGCATCTGGAAGAATGCATCATCAAGATTCTCAAGATTTCAGGTAATGGGTCAAAAGTGAAAAGTTCTTTTGACCAGTGGAAACAGATTAACTGTGAAAAAGAATAAAAAACATTCGGGTCCAACGGGTGTTCGGGCCAACCGCGAATATGTGTGTTGTTTTCGGACATGTTTGACACAATTTTCGGGTTCTGGTCGTGTTCAGGTTCGTTCCTCTGCAACTTCGACCCGTTTAACATACATACTTTCCTGCAAACTCGGCCTGGTTAACACCCATACTTTCGGCCCGTTCAAGTCCTATGGTCAGTTTCTTGTTACTTGTTCGGTTTACATATTATTAATTTTACTTTTCGACCTGTTAACTATAAAAATATATAACCCAAATCTGCACATTCTTTGGATAATTCTATTATGACATTTAGTTAGTAAATAAATTATTTATATTCATTTATTGTATTGATTTTGGAAATTGCTTTAAATAAATATAAGTACAAAAACTTACGTAATGTTCAACTCGTGTTTAGTGTTTAGGTCGAATTGAGGTGGACAAACAGTGGGTAACGGGTACAAAGTGTACAGCTTTAGTTTTCTTTTACCAAAAAGTTAAAAAAAATTATAAATAATTCGCCATCTGTGTTAACCAAACTTTTATAACACAACCATAATTAGCCATCAGGGCGACTTTCGGCCCATTCAAGTCCTTGACCAGTTTCTTTTACTCTTGTGACCTGTTTATCAACCCAAACTGACCTTTTCATATTATGTAGCATGGAATAAGTTTAAATGTTTTGTTGATAAAGGGTTAATGGCAGATTTCTTAACAAAGCTTTGGTTTCCCCTAGTGAGTCAAATGGGCCCGGTTGTAGCATTGATGAGGTGGTAGAAGCGAAGGCGGTTCTTAGACTAATTCCAATATGGGTTAGTTGTCTAGGGTATGGAATTGTATTTGCTCAAACTTCCACATTCTTCACCAAACAAGGAGCCACCATGGACCGGTCAATCGGGTCAACTTTTGAGATTCCACCAGCCACACTACAATCTTTCATCGGCCTCTCGGTTATTATTCTCATTCCCATATACGACACCATTCTAGTCCCTCTTACTCGTGCAATTACAAATATAACCTCTGGCATAACAATGCTTCAAAGAATTGGAACCGGGATCTTTATATCTACTGTTTCAATGATTGTTGCAGCTATTGTTGAAACAAGAAGACTCAACATCGCTCGTGAGTATGGATTACTGGATGATCCGTCCCGATGAAGATATGGTGGTTATTACCTCAATGTCTGTTGGCGGGAGCTGGTGATGTGTTTACAATTGTGGGTATGCAAGAATTCTATTATGACCAAATGCCGAGTGATTTGAAGAGTATAGGTTTAGCACTTTACCTCAGTGTTTTGGGAATTGGTAGCTTTCTGAGCAGTTTTATAATCTCGATTATTGAGAAAACGACTAGTGGAGACGCTCAAGATGGTTGGATCTCAGATAACTTGAATCAAGGGCATATAGATTATTTTTACTACCTTCTTGCTGGAGTCAGTGCAGGGTCATTTGTGATGTTTCTATATGTTGCAAAATCTTATGTTTATAATGGATTAAGGGGCATGTAGCTGACCAAAAGGTCTTGTATGATAGTTACCGAGTTATGTTATAAGTCATGAATATATGTTGTCGATTGATGTTCAAAGATACTGCAGGATGTCAACGTAGTAATGGTTGCTTAAATTACTAGATGTACCTTGTTTTTACTAGTGGATTTTAATCAAAACACATGTAAGGTTGAAGATTAGCCTTCTGATGTTTGCTAATGATGAAATTATGAAGATATGTTCATGTGTGAAGGGGTATGCACCCGCCTTAACATCGAGCGGGGCGGGTCAACCCATAAGATATAGACAAGAGGCTTGAAATCAGGATGTCACGAAGACACAAAGCCAAAACCTATGCGCGTGGCGCATATCACATATGCTCACGCATCACATATGCTCACGCATCACAAATGCTCACGCATCACATATGCTCACGCATATCACATCTGCGCGTGGCGCATATCACATATGCTCACGCATATCACATGCTCACGCATATCACATCTGCGCATAAAACATCTGCGCGTGAGAATAAAGAGAAGACCTTGCGCATCCCCGGGATAGGCGCATAAAGGACAACACAACAAATGAGACAATAGTCTAATCCAAATAAGGATAAGGACAACCATGATTGTACTCATCAGACAACCTTCCAGAAGGTATCTTTTAAGGAATAAAGAATGTGCTGATGTTGACAGCTGCCAATGAAGGGTGGACAACTCAGCAAAACCCATGTGCCACCACGTGATGGCACATGGGTCAGGTAAAATACCTTGGTCAGAGAATAATCAACGAAAAAGCACCAGGTGTCCTAAGTACACGTGGCGCGAAGCAATAGGAGGAGGCCAAAAAGGCCCTAATTGGGTCTGAGCCCAATCATTGGAAACCCTAATACTATAAATACCACACCACCTCCACAGTTGGGGTCAAGGCAAGAAATATATTCTGAATCCTTTACTCATTTTCACATTCTTATCTTCTCCTGCAATATCTTATTCTCACACCGGAGGGTTACCCCAAAGAGGACCCCTCTGTCCCTTTCTAAGGGGTAAGCTCACGGTGCTGTTCGTTTTGTAGGTGGAAGAACCCGTATCTCGGAAAACCATCGGTGATATAGCATACTCGTACCCGAGGAACGTTGATCGTATACAAGTAAGTTGATACACGTTTCTTCATTGGCGCCATCACCTGTTACAACGGCAACAAAACCACTATTTCATCAATTTTCTCTCTGAAAATCTTCACCATGGTTTCCGGTGTTCAAAACAACGATCAAGTTCTGGAGGATAATGAGCTTGAGGATGTTAATGAGGGACATCAGGTTCTGAGGGCGCCGCGTGACACTGCGCGCACCACCAGTAACCAAACCTTCAACACAACACCTCATGATCAAACTGAAACTCCCCCAGACGATCTCACGTTCCAAAATCTGACTGGTACAAAACAAAAAGGACCAATGGGCCCGGAAGTTGAAACCAATGACCCTAAAGAATAGCTCATAAACGAACAACGGCGTCTAATGGACAAATACAATGAGTTGGTAAAACACAAAAAGTTAGCCGATTTAACACAAAGGCTCGCATTTGATAAACAAACCATTCAGGAAACAGCAAAAAAGACGCGCGCGCTGGAAGACGGTCATTCTGTTCACACCGAACAAGCTGATATTAGTGATGAGGAAGAGGTGCACAGCATGAAGAAGATGCGAGATACTCATACAGGAGGTTCACAGCTTCGCGCACACATGCACATAGCACCTGGAGCCAAAGCTGATATGGATTTATACACACCATACAACCCACAAGCGAAAGCGCAAGTGGACGTAACCACACCATATAGGCCAGCCATCTTGGTAAAACATTCAAAATTCACTGAGCGCATTGCGAAGGCTCCCATTCAACACAAAACCAAGATGCCAAGTGGTTTAGGCAAGTACGATGGTACAACAGATCCAGATGATTTCTTACAAGGTTTTTATAACACTGGAAACTTAGAAAGCTGGACGATGCCAACATGGTGTCACATGTTTGCTCGCTGCCTCACGGGTGCAGCGCGTGTCTGGTTCGAAAGCTTGCCGACAGGACAAATCGATGGGTTCGAAGAGCTATTGGAAAAGTTCCAGGCTCACTTTATACAGCAGCGCAGACACACGCGCGACCCCGATGACATCATGCACTGCGTACGCAGAAATGATGAAACCATTGAAGACTACATAACTCGTTTCAATCAGGAATCTCTTGCAATTGGAGGCATCATTGAACAACTCTTGCACGTGGCCTTTATACAAGGTGCGCGCAGTGATCAACTCCGCTGAGCTCTCGTGAGCAGAGAAGGCATGCCAACCACTTGGGCTAAGCTTATGGAAGCATCGCGAGTCTTCGCGCGAAATGAAAAACAAATTGCCCAAGACAGAGCAAGAGATAAAGGGCATCGAACAGAAGCACCACGCAAAAATGAAAGGAGGGGCAAACAAAACTCCGTATGGTCCAGGTTGGAACAAAACAATTATTCTCCCGAAGAAAAGCAAGCGCAACAAAGTTCACCTCCACCCCAAAAAGACATTCTTAATCGCGGAGAAGGTGACAAGAAGGAAGGTGGCAGAGAGCCTAACAGACCTCTACCAAGAATATGGACTCCCCTCACCAAAACGCCTTCGCAAGTGTTAAGAATAGAGAATGTCAAGTTTAAAAGCCACAGGCCATTACTCCATAAGGGACCACCGAACAGTGGCAAATATTGTGAATTTCACAAATCCACAGGGCACAACACCGATGCATGCCATCATTTGAAGGATGCAATCGAAAAGGATGTGAAATCAGGCAAATTGACTCACCTGGTAAAAAATCCAAGACCAGAGAATGAACAACCAGACTGAGCCTCAGCCAATAAAAAATTCAAAAGAATCTGTGTAGCTAAAGGAAGAAAGCAAGGGCAAAGATCGAGGAAGAGAAGCGCGCAAATCCAAGGGGATTTCTTATATTCTTTTATATCGAAGCGCAAATCCAAGCGCGTTGACTTGACTCGAACCGACCATATATTCCAACAAGATGGAATCAAAGTTGAAAAAGCCAGACATGCAAGTGCCTGTTTCAATACAAATATTTCTTATATTCTTTTATATCGAAATATGCTAAAAATTATGAAGACTCATTTTTATAATTCAGTACAGCGAACATATATTTGGTAAAATGTTTTAATTATTAGTTGTTATGTTTTGTGAAGGTTTGGAAAGTTGGTGTGCAGATGTAAACATTAGAAAAGTATATGTTATCACTGTTAGTTAGCTGTTTATACAGATCTAGTCTTAAGATCAACTTCTATTTCTGATCTTAAGTGTTCTTTGTATGTTCGTATGTATTGTTCTCCATCATTTTGATGAGAGAAATGTTGAATATGTATAATCAATTTGGGGTTTAATAAAATTGATTTGGGTATTTCGTTTGTAAATCCTTGGTTGCTGACAAAATAAAAGGCAAACGGGCAACAGACCAGAATATAGAGCAGAATTTGTTGGTGTCGTCGTCGTGATCCATGCCAATGTTACGATCGCTGTCTAAAAAAAAAACTTTAACTTGATCACCCAGAATATTATCTTTCAGCTACTGCATGCTCATACTCCACTTGCTCACTTAACACCATTAGTGTCACTATCATTTTAAACGTGTCAAACTGCATTTAATCTACAAATGGGATTGCGGGCCTCTTCTCTTAACTAAATTTAAGACATCTTACAAGTGTTCGATGTATAAAAGAGGCTTTAGACGGTGTGGTACTGCAAAGTAGGTAAATTATATATCATACGTTCGGTTTTGTGTATATATATTACTAGACGGGTGCCCGCGCGATGCTGCGGGAAACCAAAATCCTAGTAATCATGTAACAATTACGGATGTTCAAAGTTCGTTTGAAATCTTGAAATCGTTTAAACCAATCACCACTTTTGATTAGCTGGTTTCTGAATGTTCAAACCATAGAAAACGGTTCGGTTTACGGTTTATACCAAAAACATGCCATATAAAACCGGACCGGACTGTAAACTTATTATTGGAAAACGGTTCGGTTTACGGTTGATACCAAAAACAGGCCATATAAAACCGGACCGGACTGTAAACTTATTATTGAAACTCAATGCGTGAAACCAAACCATTAGTAACGATTCAGTTTAACTTTCGACGCTTTAGTTTTCGTTTTCAATGAAAAAAATCAAACCAACGGTTTAGTTCACTATTTAACTTAGAAACCGTTAAAACTGAATTGTGAACGCCTATATGTAACATGTTAATTTTTTAATTGAAAAAAACTATAGCAATACCATACCCAAATTAAAGACATTAAAATGCTCGTTTTTATGGTGTAATTTTTAAAAAAATGTATTAACGTATGAAAAAGTTACGGCCGTTGGAAAATTGTTGGTGGGAAGTTAGTTACAATTAAAATAAAAAAGAATACATAGTTAAGATGAAGGTTCAAAGTTGTATTACTTTTTTAAATTTACAAAAGTTGAGTAAAGATGATGGGGCAATGTTGTAACTTTTTTCATGTATATTTTCTAATGGACAAGTTTGTCCCTATCTTACATGTTATAAAAGATGTACCTTAATCGTTATAAGGTGTGAATTACTTAAAATATAGGTGTCTTAATTTGCCCATGTTTCATGCATTATATATAGTATAGATTATATAGATTTTCCGTTATCCATCTTCATCTCAATTATTAAACCTTAAAGTGTTTATCTATTTCTATTCTTCCTTCCAATCTCCTGAGACTAGGTTCATTATTCACGTATCTAAATTTTATATATGTATTTTGATTTGTACTACGTACGGGCATAAACTTAAAAACTCATTTTGATTTAAAAATTAGAAACTTAACAACTCATTTTGATTTAAAAGTATAAAGGCTGCTGGCGATCTGCATATTTCATCATCGGTGACGTTAATTAGAATTAAACTTACCTTAATCTTTCTTTTGTTTTTAACATGTTCGATATACGTTAATTAGAATTAAACTTACCAATCATTGGAAACCCTAATACTATAAATACCACACCACCTCCACAGTTGGGGTTAAGGCAAGAAATATATTCTGAATCCTTTACTCATTTTCACATTCTTATCTTCTCCTGCAATATCTTATTCTCACACCGGAGGGTTACCCCAAAGAGGACCCATCTGTCCCTTTCTGAGGGGTAAGCTCACGGTGCTGTTCGTTTGTAGGTGGAAGAACCCGTATCTCGGAAAACCATCGGTGATATAGCATACTCGTACCCGAGGAACGTTGATCGTATACAAGTAAGTCGATACACGTTTCTTCATTGGCGCCATCACCTGTTACAACGGCAACAAAACCACTATTTCATCAATTTTCTCTCTGAAAATCTTCACCATGGTTTCCGGTGTTCAAAACAACGATCAAGTTCTGGAGGATAATGAGCTTGAGGATGTTAATGAGGGACATCAGGTTCTGAGGGCGCCGCGTGACACTGCGCACACCACCAGTAACCATCCCTTCAACACAACACCTCATGATCAAACTGAAACTCCCCTAGACGATCTCACGTTCCAAAATCTGACTGGTACAAAACAAAAAGGACCAATGGGCTCGGAAGTTGAAACCAATGACCCTAAAGAATGGCTCATAAACGAACAACGGCGTCTAATGGAAAAATACAATGAGTTGGTAAAACACAAAAAGTTAGCCGATTTAACACAAAGGCTCGCATTTGATAAACAAACCATTCAGGGAACAGCAAAAAAGACGCGCGCGCTGGAAGACGGTCATTCTGTTCACACCGAACAAGCTGATATTAGTGATGAGGAAGAGGTGCACAGCATGAAGAAGATGCGAGATACTCATACAGGAGGTTCACAGCTTCGCGCACACATGCACATAGCACCTGGAGCCAAAGCTGATATGGATTTATACACACCATACAACCCACAAGCGAAAGCGCAAGTGGACGTAACCACACCATATAGGCCAGCCATCTTGGTAAAACATTCAAAATTCACTGAGCGCATTGCGAAGGCTCCCATTCAACACAAAACCAAGATGCCAAGTGGTTTAGGCAAGTACGATGGTACAACAGATCCAGATGATTTCTTACAAGGTTTTTATAACACTGGAAACTTAGAAAGCTGGACGATGCCAACATGGTGTCACATGTTTGCTCGCTGCCTCACGGGTGCAGCGCGTGTCTGGTTCGAAAGCTTGCCGACAGGACAAATCGATGGGTTCGAAGAGCTATTGGAAAAGTTCCAGGCTCACTTTATACAGCAGCGCAGACACACGCGCGACCCCGATGACATCATGCACTGCGTACGCAGAAATGATGAAACCATTGAAGACTACATAACTCGTTTCAATCAGGAATCTCTTATACAAGGTGCGCGCAGTGATCAACTTCGCTGAGCTCTCGTGAGCAGAGAAGGCATGCCAACCACTTGGGCTAAGCTTATGGAAGCATCGCGAGTCTTCGCGCGAAATGAAAAACAAATTGCCCAAGACAGAGCAAGAGATAAAGGGCATCGAACAGAAGCACCACGCAAAAATGAAAGGAGGGGCAAACAAAACTCCGTATGGTCCAGGTTGGAACAAACCAATTATTCTCCCGAAGAAAAGCAAGCGCAACAAAGTTCACCTCCACCCCAAAAAGACATTCTTAATCGCGGAGAAGGTGACAAGAAGGAAGGTGGCAGAGAGCCTAACAGACCTCTACCAAGAATATAGACTCCCCTCACCAAAACGCCTTCGCAAGTGTTAAGCACAGAGAATGTCCAGTTTAAAAGCCCCAGGCCATTACTCCATAAGGGACCACCGAACAGTGGCAAATATTGTGAATTTCACAAATCCACATGGCACAACACCGATGCATGCCATCATTTGAAGGATGCAATCGAAAAGGATGTGAAATCAGGCAAATTGGCTCACCTGGTAAAAAATCCAAGACCAGAGAATGAACAACCAGACGGAGCCTCAGCCAGTAAAAAATTCAAAAGAATCTGTGTAGCTGAAGGAAGAAAACAAGGGCAAAGATCGAGGAAGAGAAGCGCGCAAATCCAAGGGGATTGGGGCGAGCAACAAGTAATCTTTCCAAGAATCAGAGGAGGCCCGTCTATCAGCAGTCCTCTAGTCATCACTGCACACATCGCTCATTATGAGGTGTCAAGAGTCCTGGTGGACACCGGTAGTGAGTCAGACATCATGTATGAGCAATGTTTCAGGAAGTTGGATCCAGAAGACCAAGCAAGGCTCGAAGTTGTGAGTGCACCAATCTCGGGTGTCTCAAACGAAATTATTCACCCCCTAGGTCAGATACAATTCGAACTAACTATGGGGGATGAGAAGCACAAGCGAGCTAAAATTGTCAACTTCCTGGTCTTGCCCACCACTTCATGCCATAGTATGATCTTGGGTAGAGGAACGATTGCCCAATTCAACGCCATACCATCACCAGCGCATGGCGCGTTGGGGTTCCCAACACCAACAGGAGTAACATTTGTGTATCGAGATCATTTATGCGCAGTAACAAGTATACCTCGAGAAGGGAGAATGAAGCTTCCAGTGGTAAGCAACGCGCCAGAGGAATGGATTCTCAACCCAAAATTCCCAGAACAGACAATCACAATCGGAGCTACGATATCAGATGACACAAGAATGAGATGACACAAGAATGAGAATGAAAAGATTGCTCACAACGTATATGTCAGTCTTCGCGTGGCAACATTCTGATATGACTGGGGTTCCGCGAGACCTGGCGCAGCACTCTCTCAACACATTCAAGTCTGTAGAGCCAATTGCTCAAAAGAAAGGAGTCATGGGAGACGAGAAGGCAAAGGCCATGAATGAGCAAGTAGAAGATCTACTGCGCGCGAATATCATTCGCCCAATACGATACCAAACATGGGTAGCCAATCCTGTGATGGTAAGGAAGAGCAATGGGTCATGGAGAATGTGTATTGATTTCAAGGACCTCAACAAGGCGTGTCCAAAAGATTGTTACCCCCTCCCAAACATTGACATGAAAGTGGACTCTGTGGTGCCATTTAAGCTCAAATGTTTCCTGGATGCCTATAAGGGCTATCACCAAATTCAAATGGCACCACAGGATGAAGACAAGACTGCTTTCAGAACTGACAAGGGTGTTTTCTGTTACACAAAAATGCCCTTTGGTTTGAAGAATGCAGGAGCCACTTACCAAAGACTCATGGACGCAATTTTCAACGAGCAGATTGGAAAAAACTTAGAAGTCTACGTGGATGATTTGGTGATTAAAAGCAGGGAGGAAAAACAAATGCTCAAAGACATCGAAGAAACCCTTCGGCGCCTAAAGGAAGTAAACATGAAGCTCAACCCGAGCAAATGCACATTCGGCGTGGAAGAAGGGAAATTTCTGGTCACCAAGGATGGTTTCAAGGTGAACCCAGAAAAGGTGGAGGCTATCCTCGGCATGCCCTCACCATCCACCATGAAGGAAGTTCAAAAGTTGAATGGTATATTGGTATCAATTAACAGGTTTCTAGCAAACCATGCAAGCAAATCTACCCCATTCATTAACACATTGAGAAATTGCTTAAAGAAAAGCCAATTCAAGTGGACGCCTGAGGCCGAGCAAGCTTTCACTGAAACTCAAGTATGCTGCAAGATATGCTGGTAAATTGTATAGCCTTACAACCGATGTACATATAAGCAACTACCTTCTGTTCGTTGTATATACGAATGCCTCTGGAAACTTTATGGTTTTTTCAAAGATCCATTTCGTCTTCGTACATTTTATTAACGTGCTTACCATAATTTTGACAAATTGTGTTCTTGAAAAAACTTTCTGGTATGATCTTCCCAAGTCTCTCTCAGCACATATAAATTTTGTTACCAAGTCTATTTATAAATTGTTCTCAACTAAAACTTTTGAGTGTTCATCGGTTCGAAGAATTTGGTTTATTCGGTTTAAAGGTTTTTCCAAATAGTTTCAAACCGGATTCGAATTCGGTTCGGTTTTCAGTTTCGACAAAAGATTAACCATTATTTGTTATTGTATTGGGTTGGCACTTGGCACTTAGCTTATGGTAACACAGCAATACTTCTCTCCTTACTCTCTCACTATAAGACATAATGTTGAAAATGAGTTTTCAATCATAACGTGGTTTTGGTGGGCCTTTTGGAATCATAAGGATAATGGCCAATTTATCTAAGAATGTTCTAATTATCTATATATGGGGACAGTCAATTATGCATGCAACACTTTCATGAAGTAGTTTAGACTGCAACAGGGACATTGACATGGATGGCAACCACATTACCGGCTGCGAGTCTCCACTGCTCAACAACTTTGTCCACGGCGTTGTTGACTACAAAGGTCACCCAGTCCTCAGATCCAAATCCGGTTGTTGGTGATCTGCATGTTTCGTCATTGGTAACGTTAGGCATCTAAAACATCCACTCACATTAGTATAAGCTTTTCATTTTCGACGTTTTATATAGGTGTGGAAGTGGCAGAGAGAATTGCAAGTCAGTTAAAATTTGATCACAGGCAGCAGCGGCTGAGAACGTTAATGCATGGGCCGGAACAGCGTCGCTTCTTCCCCTAGTCAGAGCTTTCATCGCCGACGCGTTTCTCGGTCGATACCTAACCATCATAATTGCTTCTTTGCTTTATATTCTGGTTTGCATCCTTCCTTCTTCATTTTGAAATTTGAAAGATCACCTGATTAAACAAATAGGATTAAGGCATGTTAGCGATTAATATATTAGTTATAATGTATTAGTTAGGGTTTAATATAATTAATAACTAGGAAGAAATCCTTTTACTAGGATTTCTTTCTAACTATCCTTATTGCAACAGAATATGTTATGTTAAGTCAAACAAAGTAAACTGTGAAGTCAAAGAGAGAAGTTAAACTGGTTTAGGAAAGTTTAAGTTGTTTCTGTCAGCTTTTGAACTTGAAGGGTCATTTGTGTAAATGCGATTAGTTAGTTTGTTAGCCATTTGAAGGTTAGTTATAAGTTGTAGTTAGGGCTATTAACTGTTAGTTCTTTTCTTCTTCTTTCTCGTGAATAACATTATTTAAAGTAATTTGGTTGTTGAATTCATTCGTTGTTGCCAATTTGATTTATTGCTCTTAGGTATTAACGATTCATTTTTGCTTATTCTTAAAAATATCTTATAGTGTTTTTATTATTTCACAAAATAAATTATGAACAGGCACTTGCATTGTTGGCTTTTTCAACACTGATTCAATCCGACTGTGTTAACGCCATTGATGACTCATCATGCTCTCCAAATATTCAAGTTATTATGTTTTTCATATTTTTATATCTTGTGACATTTGCTCAAAGCCCTGTGTGAAAGGCTTTTGGGGCTGACCAGTTTGATTTAGACGATCAGGAAGAACTCAAATCTAAAAGCTCGTTCTTCAACCGGTGGTATTTTGGATTGTGTGCAGGGCCTACGGTTGGGATCTTCATACTAAGTTACACTCAAGATAACCTTAGTTGGGGTCTTGGATTTGGGATTCCTTGTGTTATCGTGGGTTTTGCCCTCTTAGTATTCTTGTTTGGAACCATGACTTACCGGTTTTGTGAGAACACCCAAGAAAAAAACGTGTTTGCAAGAATCGACCGCATAGCAGCTCAGAATCGCAAGGTTACATCTTTAACAATATCTGAAAAAGAGGAAGCTAATGGAATAATCCCTCATCAAGTCAGGTAATATATATATTCTTAATTTCTAATTATGTAGTATGCTATAACTTTTTAATACTCTGTTTGTATTGGGTTTATGACATATTTGTTAATAAAGCTTTGGTTTCCTCTAATGGGTGGGGTCAAATGTAATGGACCTGTTTATAGTGTTGATGAGGTGGAAGAAGCAAAGAAGGTGCTTAGACTAATTCCAATATGGCTCAGCTGTTCAGGGTATGGAATAGTTCTTGCTCAAACTTCCACATTATTAACCAAACAAGGAGTCACCATGGACCGGTCAATCGGGTCAACCTTTGAAATTCCACCCGCCACACTACAATCTTTCATCGGCCTCTCGATTATCATCCCCGTCCCCATCTATTAAACCATTTTAGTCCCTCTTACACGAGACGTTGCAAACATACCCTCTGCCATAACAATGCTTCAAATAATTGGAACCGGGATCTTTATATCTATTGTTTCAATGGTGGTTGCAGCCATTGTTGAAACAAAAAGACTCAAAATTGCTCGTGAGTACGAATTATTAGATGATCCAAATGCAATGATCCCGATGAAGATTTGGTGGTTATTACCCCAGTGTTTGTTAATAGAAGTTGACACCATGTTTACATTGGTGGGCATGCAAGAACTCTTTTATGACCAAATTAATTCCAAGTGATATGAAGAGTATAGGTTTAGCACTTTACCTCAGTATTGTTGGAATTGGTAACTTTTTGAGTAGTTTTATAATCTCAATCGTTGTTAAAACGACTAGTGGTAATGGTCAAGATGGTTGGACCTCAGATAACTTGAATCAAGGGCATATTGATTACTTTTATTACCTTCTTGCTGGAATTAGTGCAAGGGCATTTGTGATGTTTGTATACGCCACGAAATCTTAAGTTTATAACAGAGAAAGAAGCATGTGATATGATGATGTTGTTTGTTTTCCTCTGGTCTAAGTATGGGTGTGCTAACATTTGTGACACTTCATATGATAGTTGACTACTAATGTTGTAAGTAGTGTGAATTTGTTGTTAATTCATAGAGGCAGTATTCGTCATTGGATGTAACTGTTGTTATGGTTGCTTAAATTAGTGACTGTATTTGGCATTAATAATCTATTCCTAAATCCACCTAAGTTATCTACTATGGGTTTTGGCATTAATAATCTATTCCTAAGTCCCCTGGCACTGATTAATCAAACTCTTTGGGATTTATGGTAACACTGAAACCTTTACGGCTAACTAATTTCTCTAGATTTAGTGACATGTTACTAAGTTTCTAAGCTAATGTTATATTTTTATTCTCTTAATATTAACACTAATAGTCGGGTTAGATAACAAAATAAAAAAGATGCTTGTGATTTTGCCCGTTTGCCTGCCACTTTATTGTAATCGTTTTATAGTAAATTATATAAAACTTCGATTTGATTTAAAACAGAAAAATATATTTAATTATAGCTGATAAACTGATTTCACAAAATGATAGCAATCAACGTCTACAAATTAAGATAACCATATGTGACCGGTCTATCCAAATCCAGCAAATTGACAGTCTCATAAAATCCCTAGTTTGCTCATATTGTTAATTTTAAAGTTTCATGTGATATAATGGAGCACTGGCCAAGGAGGAAGAAGAAGCACTTGGTATAACGGCCGGAAGACCTAGTCTACCTATTTACTCGCTACTGGACTCATTCAGCACGTGGTCAAAGAGTTGGAAGCGGTTAGTGGGAGAGTGGCGCAAAAATAGGATTAGTTGTTATTTTTCTTTTTTGTTATTAATTGAGATTATGGTCAGCTAGTTGATCACTTCACACACATTAGTCATATCCAAAACTCTCTCTAGCAGTACACACACACACATAGAAATCATTGTATTACTGATCATAATTTCCACCATTGTAACCTGACTTTTTATTAATAAAACTGGTGATAAACGATTTGTCATCGCCCGGGGTTTTTGTGTCGGTGATCCGACCAAGATCAAGGGCTTTTCCTCGCAACAAATTTTTGTGTTCTCGTTTACATTCGTTTCATATTCGTTATTGTCATATAAGCACTAAACATCACCTTACAAATTTGGTTGCATTATCCATAAACGATTTTTGACCAAAACAATACACACTTAGAAGCAATTGTAATCGCTGATTAAGACTTTCAATCCTTGTAACCTTATTTTCTTGAATAATATAGTGGTGATCGACAATTGTCATCACCCAGGGGTTTTGTGCCGACGATCCTTAATAGATCAAGGGTTTTTCTTCGTAACAAATCTATGTTTTCATATCTATTTTTGATACATATTCATTGTTACTATACAAGCACTCTACCTCACAAAACTGATTTGGTTACATAATCATTAAAATCGTTTTTTGACCAAAACAATATATCCAATTTTGTTAAAGATCCTACGAGTATGTTATAAGGTAACTTGTCAAATATTTAAATATTAAATGTAATAATGATTTTGAAATTTCTTCTAAAAGTAACAGCATTTTGACTTTTAAATCTCTATGACTTATTCATATAGTTATTCTTCTAATTATTATGAAATTGAAACTCTTTCTACTTTTACAAAATTAAAGAACTACTTATTTACTGTATAAGATACATGCAAAGATGCATTATTCACGTCATTTTCATCATCTACATCTGAAGTTACTCTCTGCAATGAATGTAAGTTCTTCATATTTAATGTATAATTATCATTTAATTTGTATATAAAAATGATGCCGTGTAATTATTTTATTTGTTTCACAGTTCAATGGAGGTTCAAAATTTTACTATGCATATTGAAATTAATGTTTTAAAAATTAATAATTCTCGATAAAGAATCAAAGCTTACAAATAAAACTACAAATATTGTATACAATGATATTTTAAAAACTTATTATGAAAATGATTATTTCGGTATGTATTTGTAAACTTATTTTACATTAATGCTATACATCTTTTTTACTAATAGAGTGTGGTTATTGTACGCTAATCTCTTATCGTACGACAGGTACGCGAGAGCTTCAAGCGTCCGATCAAAATTTTCAAAACACACGCCTGATTTCTTCTAAAAGGGTAGGATCGTCAAATACTCTTCCTAAACATCTATCAAATCACTCCAAAACATAACCCACTGAATCCGGCGACGATTAAGCGTACGAAACAACTACCATAAAAATCAACGGAACAACACTAGACGAATAACGAATATGGAGAAATCCAATAACCCTAAATCATCTACAATTGGAAAAGATAAAAGATCAAAAGAAAACCAAGATAGACCTCAGATTACTATCAAAGCTGATGGTTTTTATGATTACTGTAATCGTTTTAGGGTTTCATCAGTGTAAAGTTGATTTTTGTAAGCGTTTGACAATCGTTTGTATTACTTTGTATCATTCTATATTTTTTCAAATGAAATTATGTTTTAATTTTGAGCTTAAGCACAGTACAAGCGTTTAATAATTGTGTTAATATGTATATATTCGTAAGCTTATACGAAGGGTTTTATTAGAATTGTATCATCTGCTTGTATGGAGTTAATTCTGGATATGTCTGTAAGCATTTTAGAAGCGTTTAGATGATTATAGCATATTGATTTATAGTGTTAATTCTGGATATGGTTTTAAGCGTTTAATAAGCGTTTGTGATGATTATATCATCTTGATATATTCACTTAATCTAAATGTAATCTTAGGCGTTTATTAAGCGTTCTATGTGTGATTCAGTTAAAGCTAAGAATGCAGGGGATAAAAAGAATGATGTTAAACGAAAGAGTGTTGATAAGAATACTAAACAAGTTGATGCCGGAGTGAAAAAGGTTAAAACAAAACATGTTGAAGAAAACTCGGATTCAAACTTTGAAGCTCCAATCAACAAGTTCTTAACAAAGAAGCGAAAAGATGTAGAAGACAATTTCTCTGACTCGGACTTTCAACAACCAAAGAAGAAACTTGTTAAAGAAAAGAATGAAGCTGAGAGGATACAAAGGAAACCTTTTGTTGAATTTATAAAACAAAAAGTTGTGAGTCAGATGTGCACCATTTAACATTGTTGATGTAGTGAGTGCAATGAACTCTGACCAAAAAGCTTGTTTGGAAGAAATGGGATTTGGGTCAATGTTAAGACTACAAGTAAACCAAAATCCATCAATGCTGGGGCATTGGTTGCTGATGAACTATGATCAACATTTTAATGAATTGAACATCGGCAGCCGTGTTATTAAGATAACACCAACAAAAGTTCATGAAGTGTTGGGGATACCAATGGGTAAAATACCAATTTTAGACAGGAGTATACCAAGATCAGGGGATGATGCAACTACAGATCTGTTCAAAAATCAATTCCCGACAACAAGAATAAGTATAAAACATGTGAGAGAGAAGTTGACGTAAGATCAAGGAGTTGGTGAATTATTTAAGATTAATTTCCTTGTGTTGTTCAACACATGTATAGGATTTATAACAAAATCAATGATTCATCACCCAAATTGATAAACTCTTAGATATTCCAAATATGGACTGGTGCAGCTATGTGATTGAAAACCTAAAAATGACAAAGGAAGACTGGAAGGATGTCAATGAACAATACAACGGTACAATCACCTTACTTGTGATGCTTTACACACATGAGTACTAGAAAAGATATGGTCCATTTGGGGCTCCGGTCACAACACCTGCAGTCAACTATATAACAACAACTCTTGCAAAGATGGAGAGATACTTATATAATAATGGACCTCCTTTAGAAGATGATTCTGATAATGATGAAAATGAGGAATACGCTCCTGCGTATAAGAATGTTGAAACGGTTGGTGTGGCCGCTAATGTTGGAACTGCGACCAAAGGATTGATTGAGCCTACAACTGATACTTCTGATGTTGGAACCGCTGCTGTTAAAGTTGATGTTGCAGCTGCTGGTGTGATTGCATGTACTGGTGACCAGATGAGTCCTGAGGCTGCTGCGGATAATACAGTTGTTGTTGCCTCTGCAGATAAACATGCAGATAAAGAAAAAACTGCTGATAAACCTGCAGATACAGTTGGTGAGGCCGTTGCTGGTGACAAAGCGATGCATCAGGCTGATGCAGATGGTGGCAACCAAAAACATGGTAACAAAACTTGTTATTTTAATCTAAAAACTCTATAATGTGTATTTCTTCTAATGATAAATTTATAAGAAAACATTAATATATAATCAAAAATAGATGGGGAAAGTGAAATAGAAATAGATAATGCCAATCACACTGCTGAAGGAGAATTTGATGATGATGATGATGATGATACGGATTCATATTTGAGTTTGCAAATGCCATTGGGAACACACACACAAGAGCTAGTCGACTTTTATATAACCCCACTTCAACAGTCTAGGATATCTGCTTATTTACCACCAAAAGAAACAAAGGAAGAGAAGGTGAGACATTTGATTTATTAAATACCTTAAATTAATTAATAACTATATTTTCATTTTACAGTATTGAAATAAGGCAATGGATAGAAAGTTGAAGAAATTTAAAAAACTTTGCTCAGAAATTAACAAATTGATCTGTGAAGGAAAGGACAAATATCTATCAAATTACAAAAAAAAATTTATAGGTGTTGTCAATGAGAAGACATATTCAATAATAATGTGGTTCTCAAAACACAAGAAAATAAGACCGTGAAAACAACTCACTCCTTAATTTATGTGAGAAAACAATCTAATTCTCTTTCAATTTCACCCATATATACTTCTTTAAATATATATATATATATATATATATATGTATATCTTTGAAAGAAGTTCCCACTTCTTATACAGTTTCCGCAATTGATTCAGCTCATTCAGATGTTGTAGTCGGTGATGCAGTGGTTGGTTCAGATACTGTGGTTGGTGAAGAAGGTATTGGTACTTATACTTATACTAAAAACGCTTAACAAACTCTTATATCTAAATTTTGGATACTAGAGGTTCCTGAAGTTTATAATCTATCTGAAGAAAATAAAAAATATGTGGCAACTGTTGGTGATGCAGTGGTTAGTGATGCGGTGGTTACTGATGTAGAGGTTGGTGATACAGGGGTTAAGGGGGCTCAAGAAGGTACATAATTATAAAAACATCTTTTACACACCTTAAAAGCTCAACAAATTTAAAAATTTATGTGACAGATGTGGATGTCGTTGGTAATGCAGCCAAAGTAAACAATGATGAAGAAATTATAATAACAGAACTAAAAGGGAATAATAAACTTGATGCAGTTGTTACTACAGTACTTGAGTGGGCTAAGGAAGGTATTAAATAGTTAAATTTATCTTCATATAAATTGAACGCTCATCAAACGCTCACGTTATTATGTTTATATTTTATATGAAAGATACACAAGTTGGATCAAAAGAGGACAAGATGGAACACACTATTCCAAATAGTCCAGTGTGTATTGAAATTTCTAAAGAACCTGAAGGTACAAAATTTTTGTTAACATATTCATGCATAAAACGCTTGTTAAACGCTCATACTTATTGCTTTACAGCTACCTCACTTGAAGATGATATGGTGCATGTTCATACAAATGCTCAGGAGTCTAGTGAACAAAACGGAGGTGAAATCAAAGATGATGTTGATCATATAAATACTGATGGAACTTTAGAATATATTATAGGTAAAACACAAAAAAAAACCAGCTTATAAAAAGAAAATTAGTATACAGATACAATGACTTGTCCTTATTGTTTTTCAGTTAGTAAAGTTGAAGAGAAAAACCAAGAATCAAAAGTTGACACTAGATTGTCTCCAAGTGAAAATTTCGTAACACCGACATCAACTTCAAAGATGATACCCAAAATTACATCTCCTGTATAATTATTACCTGAACATAAAGACAAAGATTTGGTGGAAGGAGAAATAAAGAGAAAATTACCTCCTGCGTTGAAAACAGCATATCTTTTAAGAGAGGTTAACATATTCACAAGTGTGACAGATGATGAAAAAATAATTTCAGAGTATATATTTTTTTGTCTTGAAGACATATGGGAAGAGGTTTTCAAGTCTACTTACACATATTCATTACAACTAATGCAATGGATGCATTCTATGAACTGATGAATTATGAAGAAACGAAAAAATCTGCAGAATCACCATTCAGGTTCTTCGCTACAAGCACTGTGCTTGTATGATTTAATCTACCTATTGAATTTAAACTCTTATAAACGTTTATTAAACGCTTGAGCATCTACATATTTCTTATGCAGACAAGTGACCATTATGATAAGGCAGTTGGTCACACAAACGAACAAAAACTCGAAGTGTTTACGGACAACATTGAAAAACAGATGATGAAGAGTGATGTCAAATCAATGAAGCAAGTCGCTATATTTCTCGTGCCAATTCTACAAAAGGATCACTTCTATGTGGTTTCTTTCAATCTTAAAACAGGAGTGATAGAGTTGCTTGACAACAGTGCAACTCAGGAAATACCAGCCGATAAAAAACTTAAAAGGCCAAAGAACAAAGAAAAAGCGACCAAAAGACTTTTTGAAGAAAGATACAATAAGAATCCTCAAATCCTGGTAAACGCTCTAAAACCCTCAATAAAAAAATACAACTCCAAAATCTATTACAAATTTGTGATATACTTAAATGCTTTTAAATTTTTTTAGAGAAACGTCTTTTACATGTATCTTAGAAAATCAATCACCTCATTGTTGATCGAATCAAAAAGGCTGCAATCACTAGATTAAGGATGAAATGGAGAGCAACAGAATATGGAGTAGATTGTGGGGTTTTTGCTATGAGACACATGAAAACATATGATGGGAAGAAACCGTGGGGGTGCAACTTTCACAAGGAATGTCCTAAACAAGAAAATCAGCTAAAAAAGTTGAGGGCAAAGTATTTGAGCTAAATCCTCCTATCGGATCTAAACCAGAAAAGAGATATTGTTATCGAGAAGGCGCTGGCATTTTCTGAAAATAACAAAACAACTTTATCCGGGGCGGAGTTGATTAAAGAACTCCAAAGAAGGCAACAATTAATTTGACTTCTTTCAAAACTTTGTTTTGTATTTTAATACTTGGTCAAAGCCAAGTTGGATCTTGAGAAGCCAAATGATGAGAAGTTGATGTGCGAAAATGTATCTATGAAAACTACTACTCACAACTAAGCTTTAAATTAAAACGGATTATCCTAACTTAAGTTCACACAATCGGCAAGTGCACCGATCGTATGTAGTAAAAACTAAGGAAGTCCGAGTATCGAACACAAAGACACGTGAGGTGGCTCAGATTACTAACCCAACTTAAGTCCTGCCTAAATAATATATTTGTTTAACTTATATATCTAAACTAACTTAACTAACGGTGAAACTTAACGAAATTAACTAGAAACTTAACAGGATTTAACGATAATAAGAAAACGAACCACCTAGGTAAGATAACTTAACGGATATAGGATGGATCAGGTGCTAACAAGTGTTTGAAACCGGCTTCTAAAGATGAACTAAGATAGATGCAATCAAAGCAACTGGGTCCCCATGGTCAGTTTTACCAGAAAACCCTAACAACGTCTACTTAGCTTTTAATTCACGGTTGTTTATTTACGTACCCTAATGATTTATTACTTGGTCCGTATCAAAATCACAATCCTCACTAAGGCTTGATCTAATTACAAACCTAGGAAGATAGGGGTAATTCAATAATAAGGATAATAAAACTCAACTTACAAACTAACCTAGTCGATAGCTAGCAAATCGCACGTGGTCTCGCAACGGGTAACTAAATCAACTAAAGCAGAGAGATAAACTAACCCCTAAGGTCTTGGTCAACTCAAAGGGGATGATCTTACTGACCTAAATGATTCAAGAAACACAAGCCCTAATGGCACGCGTCTACCACAATCAATCAACACACTCAGTATTAACCGAACTAGCAATTAACGACTACACGAAACAAATTCATGCAATAATCAACTACTCGGGGCTCATGCAACCTAAAATAAATCTAATGGAAGCAAGGTTCATGGAATAGTATCACAAATTATGAACTTTACAATAACTAAACAATCAAACACGAAATCGGCACCCGAAAAGTGATAAATCAACCATTAAACATCAAACCTAGGTGATTCAAACAAGTTTAGCCAAGAATAATGAATGAACAGCAGATAGCATAGATAAATATGATAACATGTTCATTAGAATCTTATTACAACTTGTATGAATGTCTAACACTCAAAAACAAACTCACAATCGTTAAAATACTCAAAACCGACAACCGGGTGATGAAATAACGAACCGGCTGCTCCTCCTCCTTGGTATTTCGACTTAAACTGATCTTGGAAGTCTGGAATGATGATTATTTTCGTTCATAGGGTTTAGGGTTTTTAAATATATCATTAAACACCCCTTCCTAATATAAAACAGGTTAAAACAAGCCCACAAGGCCCACTAAAAGACTAAATAGACGTTTTTATGATTTCTGAACACTCTTGGCAGCCTTGGGACATGTTGGAATCCATTACATGTTGCTTGAATGGTATGACCTGGTCGCGTAGCGCGGCCATGCCATTTTCTGATGTTTTTCGACTTCCAGCTCGTTTATCTTCGTACGCGCGTATCGGCTTCATCCGAGCTCCGTTTTAGCTGATTCTTTCTCTATTTAACTCGTTTTATCGCTCTCCTCAACATTGGAATCTAAAATAATCACAAACATGTATCATGCAAGAATAATAAATAATCGTTAACGGTTTACGCACAAAACAACACAAAAACGGGATAAAAACGCTATGTGTTTTGCAACACATCAGAAGTTTCTCACCGTCATTCAAGTAGAACAAAAATATGTGCTTCAAGAGAAATCCAAAACTCTTTATGCATATAACGAACTCCTGCTGCAACCAGACAGTGAGTTCGAGGCAAAATTTAAACTTTATGTCTATATATATCACATCTGTTTTTCTATTAAGATCACTCAAAAAACTTAAAAAAACATCCAAAAAAATGTATTTATGTGATAGAACCGTGAAGATCGTGGTTAAAGCCAAGTTGGATCTTGAGAAGCCAAATGATGAGAAGTTTCTCACCGTCATTCAAGCAGAAAAAACTATGTGCTTCAAGAGAAATCTAAAACTCTTGATGCATATAATGAACTCCAGCTGCAACCAGATAGTAAGTTCAAGGCAAAAGCTGTTGAGTACCTAAAACAACAGACTTCATGCTACGACTCATTGTATGACACTATGGTTGACACGGCTTCAACAGTGTCAACCAACATGGAGTTCAAGGAAGGTGGGTGTAAGATTATCAAGAACAAGGAGTGATGAGGTCTGATGGGGTCTGATGATGTTAGTTTTTTGTCTTCGTTTTTTAATATTGTATTGTAATCGTACTTGCCATGGTCTGCCGCGGTGTAAACCGCGTGTTTTATAAATAAAATGTTTTTATCTAAAAACGCTTGTGATACAATTGTGAAACGCTTGTGTAAAAAAAGTGACTATAAAACCCAGAATCTTTAAACAAAAATACAGTAAAAAACCAGAAAGCCTAAACTTAGTTAAGCAAGGTATTTTGCCCTTCGAGCAAATGTTACAATAATCTTTAGTTGCACCTACTTTTTTCAAAACCACCATACTGTGTTCTCATAAGGTTAAACGCTTTAACAGGTCTCATGTTCAAATTAGACAGCTCATAAATAGCTTACTCTTGGGCATGTATTAACTTCCTCGCTGATGGAAAAAACTGCATATCACAATATATTACCATACTATGATTATGGACTTCAACAAAATCATGTACTTCAAAATTTACACCATCAACAAATTTTAACTATAGATGTGCTATACAACCACACCTAATTGCGGGCCTTTTCCTCCTTTTATAATGTCTTATTTGATTCATTACAATCACCTTTTGAATCATAACTTTTTCCTGGCTTGTGACCTTCTTCACAACATGTAAAATACTTGGTCCTTAGTACACCATCATGCATGTACGATCCACCTGTGCTAACCCCAAATCTAGCTTTCTTAGCATATTCACTATAAAAATCAAATGCTTGAATAGTTGACGAAAACATCATTCCTTTAACAGGTTTGTAAGAAGAAACTTCAGGAATAATATCAACCCCTTGATCTTCAGCCAAAATGCTTGAATCATCTGCACACAAAAAATAAATAAATAAATAAAATACGTATACTACACACTCATGAAACGCTCATGCAGAAAGCATGAATAAAAATGAATATCAATCTCAACACTAGCATGTTACGCTCGTAGCACACTCATATTCTACAACATCAAATCAATCATGTTAACACGCTCATGTTAAACTCATACTATAAACACCAATAATCAACCATGTTAAACACTCCTAATATGCACACGCTCATATTCTAAAACATCAAAATCAATCATATTAACACACTCATGATACGCTCATACTATAAACACCAAAAATCAACCATGTTAAACACTCCTAATATGAACACGCTCACAAACTAAACTAATCAATTATCATGTGATTCTCATAGAAACTAACATACAGGTTACTGTCCGATTAGAAACATAGTATACATCTACTTTCGATTAGTTCAAACAGAGCAAAAAACTTACATTGATGATCGTCTTCCATTTCAAAACCATAAATCGAAAATCGGTTGAAAACAGATTCGTATACTCAATTGATTGATTTCGGTACTAAAATTGGTTCGTAAATAAGAAATTGATTTTGATTAAGCTAAATATCAGGATTATAACCGTTTATACGCAAATTACCAAATTTAGATTACGAACCAAAAAGACAATCGTACCCTTCTCGCTTAAAATATACGGAATCTTCTCAACTGATCGCAACTGAATCGAAGGTGTAGATTGGCGCTCCCGGATGTCGCGTACGTTTTGTACGATAAGGCATTAGCGTATCGCATCTTTTCTCTTTACTAATATGCTTTACAAATTACCAGATCTCAGATTCTATGCATGTTCAAGCATTACTTAGAGAATGTAAGTTTTTCTTTTAAGTACTTTTTATGTTACCACAAATGATTATTTTTTTCCTAACGTATTTGTGTTTTGAATGTTGATTTCAGTTACTGTGTATGAGACAAGACACTTTGGATGTTGATTTCATTAGATTATTAAGTTTTAAAATTAAAATATATGTCTTTTGTACACATGGTATAAGTTATAAAGACATTTTAACTTTTCATTTATCTCTGTTAGTTATTGAATGTTTTTGTATTTTAATTAAAATAACAATGGAATGTCTTATAATTTATCTAAAATTATATTTTCTGTATAAATATAACATTTGCATTTAATTAAGTTTATAATATATACATATATGACGCTTAAATTATTTTACACTCGTGTATAACACGGGCACTATCCTAGTTCAAACTAAAACTAAACAACTAAACAACATTCAAAGTTTCAAACTACTCTCGGTTTACCAAATTCCGGACAACTCCCAAATAGCTAATTTACTAAAAGGCATTCCATTTTCCTTTGCATAAAGCGTCAATGCTTCTTCAACAACACAAGGTCGGTGTTAGTTCAGGCTTTTATCAAATCCCAATTTGGCCCCCCATGCGTAATATAACTCTTGAAACCTTTCAAGAATTCTTATTATACGATTCCACTTGGTAAGTACTTGATTCCTCGTACGCCCGATTACAAAACACATCTCCTCATCAAATTTATCCTTAACGCGATACTAAGAATCACAACCCGGTTCTTGTGCTTGAGCCTTTGCATTATCATTCCTAAAGTGTAGAAGACACTGTATTATAAAAGACACTGTACCAAGAGCTACTCCTTGTCGTCGGCCCAGAATCTTACCAAGTGAGAACTAATTCTAATTTTTTAGGTGATATAAAATTGGATGGAACCAGATCCTTATATAGTATACATAATTGTTGGAATCGGTTCCTTACAACAATAATTCACATTTAAAAGTTCAAATTGTTGGAACCGGTTCCTACCCTCCAAATTTCAATTTTTAAATTTACACATTACACATAGTTACAAACTATTAACCAATAGTTATAAGCGACTTATTAACCAACTGTTGGAACCGGTTCCTACCCTTCAAATTTCAATTTTTAAATTTCCACATTACAAACAATAACATAATAAACAACCACTTTATTTCATTATCATAACGACAAATATTTTGTTATACAACGATAAGCATTATTAAATGTAAAAAGGTAAAATAACAATCCCCGTTCGTCGTCTTCATGCTACGCCCATTAATCCATTAGGCTTGGTTTCAGGGAGTTACCGAGGTGGACCCCGCTTTGAGTGCGTCTAAATGTTTTTTTCCTCACAATACTTATTGGTATGTTTTCTTAAAGTAGAGTCGACATCACTTTGAAAAATTCCCCAGTGTATTTGCATGGAGCCATCTTCGTTGCATCCGTCATATCACACACGTCATAGTGTGTCCATACACCTCCGAGCATCTTCGGGTTTCGATTACCATAAAAACTTTACTTCATCATTGTTTGTCATTGCTAACGTGTTTACAGTTTAGAGTACGTTTGAGAGTTAGACAGGTGGTGTAATGAAACATAAAGCTAACCTATATATTTATTGTATGTGTGTGTATTTTAGCCCAAAACCGATTCCAAACGTTCAAATATTGCCGATGGAACCAGTTCCAACAACCAAAACATATTTTAAATTGTTAATTATAAAATAAAACACCCGGTTGTACCCGGTTTTCGGGTTGGAACCCTATGCCCGGTTCTGGTAGGTATTCGCATGGGTTTGTCGGGTGGGTCCGGTTGCTACCCAGTTCCCATTTAAAAAAAATACCCGAATGTGCACCTCTGACTGGAGGTGCACAAAAAACCCTAACCCGGAATCGGACCCGAAATAAAAACCCGAAACCGTTTTTTAAATACCCGGGTTTTTAATACCCGACCCTACCCGTAGGGTATGGATAGGATATGCATTTCGGTACTAAAACCCTGAACAAATACAAGAAGTCAAGAACGAGGAAGATACTGCATATATGAACGCTTATTGGGCTACTGGAACTTCGTTCCCACATACCCCTCAAATCAACACTAGCTTGTTATATGTAATTAATCCTCTCAAATCGTCACTGATTACATCAGTTGTCTTTGCAGCAACAATGGCGCTAATTCTGGTCATGCCACATCTTCGGAATGGGTTTGGAATCAATGGTGGACGAGAGTCACCATTTTTCAGAAATCGTGAATGAGCAAAAATGAGCAGAACCGAGCCGCTCGATCGTAAACCAAGCGAGTTCGAGCAAGGCTTTTCTGCTCGTTTCCCTATATTCGAACCGAACCGAACCGAGCCGCTCGATTTCAATACGAGCCGAGTTCGAGCAGACGCTCGCTCGGTTCGGCTCGGTTCGTGAACAGCCCTATCAGCCCGAATACCTTTGTTCTTTTAGGGGGTTCGCTCGCCATGGGCTACAATAATTCAGTCAAATTAAATAAATACCAAATTAATATAGCCCAGATACTTTTGTCAAGTTTCAGGCTTTCAGCCTATTTCCAAACCCAAATATAATTGAGCCTATTTAGTGTTGTGTTTTAGATATAGGTGGGCCGGGGCTTGGGTCGGTTTGCAGTTTAGACTGGACCATGTCTAATTTCACATTGAATCTCTATTGTTTTTTTAATTAAAATTATATAATCTTTACACTTCCCTTTCCACAATCTCAAGAACACTCGTGACATATTAAAATTATGAAAGTTGGTGATTTAATTGAAACATTTTTAGAATTTGGTTAATATTATACAAAGTTACCTTACGACTTTTTAGATATATATTTTTTTGAAAGACGGATTTATTTATTTAAATTCCAAATTTAGTACTCAAATCTGACATCATTAACGTTCAGAAATTTAGATAACTACATAGTCAAACCAAAATTTTAATATATCAGGAGTGAAGTATAAAGATGATTTAATTTTAAATTTTAATTAAAAAATAGGATGGACGCGTCTTTAATTGTTCGCTTATATCATTATGAGATAATAGTTGGTAAAGTGGTATTGTTAGAGACACTTCAAAAACGTATGGTAGTCGTTGAAAATATGATCAATTTTGGTCATGTTAATGGGGTCACACACCCTAAGTGGATCCTTTCACAATCCATGAAACATTGTCAAACCAGAAGTTGACCCTAAATCTACCCTTTATCAACCACACCCGTACCACCAACTACAAAACGTCCTTTCATTTTTCCCGGCCGGGGGGGGGGATACAAGTTGAAATGAAAATGTTTCAACGTTATTTATGTTCCCAAGTTTCATTTAAGAAAAGAAATGTAGGAGAGGGAAAGAACAGGAGGCTTGTGCTCCCGAGATTTATTAAATGAGGGCAAGGGAATGAACGAATAGAATAGAAAGTATGCTCCTGAGTTTCATTTAATTAAAAAATTAAAGGAACGGAAAGTGTGTAGGGTCTGTGTGTGGGGGGGGATGTTTGTGGAGCAAATTCTATCTTTTCATTTTGTAAGAAATTGGATAGAAGGAAAACAAATGAAATGAATGAAAGTGTTTCCTTTCCTTTTCTTTCTTACGTTAAGTGAACTCAAGAACACAAAGAACGATAGATGGTATATAGAAAATAGGGTTGTTCACAAACCGAGCCGAACACATCCTTGCCTATACTTGGTTTGGTTTGAAATCGATCCGAACCGAGCGGATTGATTTTTAAAAAACGAGCAATATTTTAATGCTTAAACTTGGTTTGGTTTGAAAGCGAGCGGCTTGGTTTCGTACAAAGTTTTTAATTTTAAATTTCTAAAATTAAAAATATCAATAATTCGAGAATTTCAACTCCAAAATGTCTAGACTTTCAATCTTAAAATGTCTAAAACACAAAGTTAACAAGAAAACGTATATAAAATGAGCAGCTAGAGTTTTAAATTAAACTTAAAAGTCAACACAAAATAGAGAAATTTCAAGAACTTTAAAAAATACATTATATATACACACACATAATATATATAATAAATAAATAATAATTCAAGCAAAAACAAACCAAACCGAGCGAACCAAACCAAATCGGACCGAGCCGAACGGCTCATTTCCAAACCGAGCCGAAATTGAACGAGCAATTTTCGAGCGAGCGACGAGCAGTTTAGACGATCCTAATAAAAACTATGCTAGACTTGCTGGACATATTGAACTTGTCATATTAAGATTGTGATCGGCAAAAGTTTCTGGACAATCGATTATGGGAAGGTACGTTTTCAATGCCTTGTTACATTTCAAAAGTAGGACTATAGAGACAATAAATTATATAGTTTCTACTTAATTATGTTAAAATGTTTGAGTTTATAGACTTGACGGATCGAGAAATTTATTCTACTAGAGTCATTTTTTATAGATTATTTAGGTTTATATAGCCAAACTTAATATTTCCATACCTATTCGGTCGTCCGGTTGAAGAAATCGCCGAAATTTTTCCGGTTTTTAGACCAAAGAATTTAAATTTCACCTTAAGTCCTAAATCCTAAATAGATAGTCAAATACTCAACCAATAATCTTAAGCCCTAAACTAATAAACCATAAACAAATCACAAATAAATAATCATCAATGAATAATAAACAATACTTAACTGTTAATCCTAATTCCTAGAATAATAAATCACAAATAAGTAATAAATAGTCAAACAATAGTACCATATAATTATCGTTTCAACTAAGAAACAATCAAACCTACCAGTTATTTTGAAGATATCGTCATCAATAAGCCAATTATAATTTATGTTTGGCCTTGCCCCTTTTGTTATGTTGGATCGGAACCCTACATTCGTGGTGTTCGTCCCAATTGTGTTTAATCAATCGACAATCAATGGTACGACTTCTGAATTATAAGTTTTACACTCCTCTAATCCATAATTTTTTCAACTTTATGGGTTGTTTAAAAATCTAATGAAAGTGGCCTAATGAAAGTGGCCATGGTAGGCCGCATATTCCCCTTCCTAACTATCAGCTATGGATTATCCCCAACCCCAAACTCACATTTACGCGAATCACAGGTCCCATAGCTTCATTATACATGAATTTGTTAAGATAAACACGTCTATACAACTCAATATACACGATCAAGACCAAGTAAAGCTGCTAAATTAACACGTCTTGGGGTTGGTGGTTGGCCTAGTGACAAAGACAAAGTCTCTTAAACACCTAAAGATTATGGGTTTAAGTCCTATAAACTACAAAGATTTTTTCTTTATGAGCTACAAAGATTTTTTTTTCTTAAGAAAAAGGCTATTACATTAGCACACATTCACAAAATCATGTAAACCCACTAACACATAATCTAATCATATAACCCCACCTTGTTCCACAAATAATTTACCCCTAATGGATAACAAGTTGCTTGTATCCATGTGACACATCACACATCCTTTGACACATCACACGTCCTTTCACAAATATATGGATGCAGATGATGTTACGATAAGAATTTACTTGTACATTATATTTATTATTAACTTAAATAATTTTAACTGCAGTAATTGTTAAGAAAACAAAAATATGTAATATTTTATCTTAATTTTAAGTTTAGTAATTGCTAACAATGTATACTATAATAACTTAATTAAATTTGTATATATAATTACATTAGATCAAGTTATTCTGTAAAGAAGGACAAAATGTAAAGGATGAGAAGAATTTATAATCATATAAAAAACTTTTAAGAAAATAAAAAAAGATTAATAAAAAAATCATAGTTCAAAATTAATAATAAAAAATGAAAAAAGTAAAAAAAAAAACAAAAATGTTTTCACTGTCTTTCTTGTTTCAAAAAAAAAAAACAATGGTAAGTAAAAAAGATTATTGTGTTTTTTTATTTATTTTTGTCATTGGTTATGTCTTTTTTCCTTAACATTGTGTCTTTGTTTTTCTTTATATTGTGTAATATTACTCAACATTATGCTATATTTTGTTCGTCATTGTGTTATATGTTGCGATCTATTGTGTCTTTTTTAGTTATAATTATGTCTTTTGTTCATTTCGTCGTTGTGCCTTTGATCTCGGCATTGTGTCTTTTCGTAATTTTTTTATTTCATTATATTTTTTTTGAACGGGAATAATGGCAAAAACATTTTAGTGTTTATTTTTTTTCGTTTTTTATTTATATTTTTAGTTATGATTTATTTTTTATTTTTTATTTTTTATTTTTTTTAACTTATTTTTAATGAGGTTTTTTATAGTCACAAATTCTTTTAACACTTTTCACTTTTGCCTTTCTCGGTATTTTAAATTTAGCCAATTACATTGGCATAAAAAGAATTTGATTTTGAAAAATAAATTAGAGGTTGAGATGATGTGAAAATATGAGGATTTGTAAGGATGTTCATAGAGTTAAAGAGAAAAATGGGTGCTATAAATAATTAACCCTTAGGCCTTAAGGATGGACATATTTTCCCAAATGTAAACGATTATAATAAGTCATTTTTAAAGCTAAATGATTCTCTATTTAAAGAAAAGTATTTTTAAAGAAAAGAATAATCTTTAGCCAAGAATGTCATGACGATCAATACAGAACTCTAGACGATGAGATGGCAAAGACTCTTTAAAAAGTCAAACACCATATTACAATAAGAAGTTTTGTAACTATAACTATATGTATAGGTGTCATTAGTTAAAATAAAGTAGAAACAACATTATTATGTTTGAATACGTTTTTAGTATTATTATTAATCTTTGAGTTCGTGACATTGATATGTCTTCTCGACAGTGAGGTGTATACTAGGGCAAACAAGAGGGTCCGTTGTGGGTACAACTTTAAACGCCCCTCTAAACACACACAACACGGCTACGGTATTCGCATTTCCAAGGGCTTTAAGAGACATCGTTGGAGGGAGAACGGCTTTGGGTGCATGTGACTATGTGACGAGAAAAGATAAAACTCATCCCTTTTCAACCAATCCTCATCACCCACATCACCCCTTTTGGTCACTAAATTTTATATATATATAATTTAATTATATTTGATGGATGAAACTATACAAATTTTTTTATGGAAGGTTTTCACCTACGTGACAGTGACATGATTGGACAGGATATGATGTTTTTCACATGTTTATAGAACCACTATTGATGCTCTTATTGAAATTCTAGCTAGTAAATAAGAGAATCTTACAATAACCTCGACTAAAAAGTGATGATTCTGTTGTGGCAATTATATAACAAAATAGTGAAATTTATAAAACTATAACACATAGTTATAGTATGCATAAATATACTTAAGACCAAAAATATTGGAAGAATACCATTATGCTAAATGTTGACATCATTTCGTTTTATTTTTTGATATAATATATTAATTATAAAAGCACATATAAATATAAAAATGAAAGTTTTATATTTGTGTATTTGGAGAAAGAATGTCTGATTACAGAACAAGAAGTAGGTGAGAATTGTCCGTTTCTCCTGACCACGACATTGTACAAATTGATATTTCACCAACAAAAAATTGACCACCTAACCTTATCCAACTCTTATCTTCTAAACACACAAAAAAGAAAAATATCCTTTAAGCCTCACCTTAATTAATTGTTTTGAACTTTAATTATGATCAAACTAAAAGAAGAGGGCATAATCGAGATTCATAACCAAGATATATTTGTCATAATCTACAGGTGTTTTAAAATGTGATGCCATTTGTCAAAAGCTTGTAGGAGGTATGTGGCATGTGCGGGTCCCTAAGAATCAATCATCTATACTTATACTTGTGGATCACTGGGTTCGCCATAATTATTAGTTCAATGTGTTTGTTAAGACTCAAGAAAACTAGCTTTTAGAGCCTTCATAATGGGTTTTCTAAATTATGTGAGTGTATTTTTTAATTTGTAGAGTTTTGGTGAAGTAGGGAGAGATGAAATAAAATTTTATTGTTTATAGTTAAATTTAGAGAAGTAATGTTCACTCTTCATAATTGTTAAATAATTTTTAAAAATGGATATAAGTGAAGAAAAAAAATAAAACCTAATGTTAAATGAATAAAAAGTATTATTTTGATGAAAAGGAGAGCAAAAATGTAGTTATTTTTAA